>NW_027114399.1:41928-48394 GCF_000696795.3 Halyomorpha halys | reverse complement strand
ATTATTTTTTCTTTTAATTCAGTGAGTATTTTTATCATTTACAGTTTTCCCTCTTTTTTCCTTTTTTTTCTCTTCTATTTCTTTATATATGGTATAAATGAATATTTGTACACTGTAATTAATGTCCTTAATTTGTGGTAGATTGTAATTATTATCTTAATTAAGATGACTTTCATTTCTCATATTTCTTCTTCATGACTCATATTTCATGACTCAAATAAATGACTTTAAATAAAAGCCTAATAATACCTTCTTTTGCAACCTTCCCCTAAATAAATCTGTTGGGAGTCTTAGTTGGATTAAATTCTTAAATAAATTTTCGACCGCTCTAAACTTGTCATTGACTAAAAATAGTACACTTTTCTTCTTTTTTTTTATAATTTTCATAGTTAAATATTTTCAGACCACACTATTGATGAGTTTTAATTCATTTTGAATGTTATTATAGTTAAAATAGTCATAAATAGGGGAAGTCAAAATGAATAAAAAAAAAAACAATAATGTATTTCTCAATTTTGCAAATCAATCAGATAGTTAGATACAAACCACATTAGTGTCCAAATATATTATGGCATTCTTTTACTGTCGGTAATACAATTTACTAACGCAATGGACAAAAGAAAACCATAAATAATCACATTCTGGACTATCACGAAACTCGGCGTCGATCACTCAGGTCAATTACACAATTGTAACGTCGATGAACTTACACGTGTGGAAGGACAAGAAAGAAAATATACATGTATAAAAGTATGTGGGGAAGAGAGTTTGAAAGAAGTTTTTAAGAACTGTTGTAATAATTAAATAATTAATTTATTTGATTTTTATTACTCAATTGTTATTTCCATTGGTTATTTAATCCCTTTAAATTAAATTTATACGATAGTTGAGCAATTTTTCATAGTCATAGGCATAGTGACAAAATAAGATTTTAAATTGATGGTATAAGTGACTAAGTTAACAACAAAACTAGTGTGCATTATAAAGGGGTACTTCAAAGTCATAAACTGTGAATCTTACAGTTTTAGAACTCGATAGAAATAGACAAAATAAAGACATTCTAGGACAAGGTCCCTTCGAAATAACACACATCTAACCAGAAACTACAAACAAATAAAATAAAAATAACTTATTTTATACAATATATATATAACAGTAAACAAAATAAAATAAATTTTAGTCTATATTGAGATTAAAGAAAAATAAATCAATTAATTTATGTCAAACCTCTATGTATGAATCCACATGTGAATACAGACGTATGTACTTATGTACTATGTACTTTACATTAGCCAAAAATTGCTAGCCACAGTGGGGGGAGGGGGGGGGTTACGTGAACCGCTACGTAATAAAAAAAGTCCATCCTAGTAATAGTATACTTCTATTCATCGGTATATAAATGTAAGAAAAACAAAAATGCTCATCCGGGTAAGCTCGGAAAAAGATTTAATAGTCAAAAAAATTATAGATGTGTTGGTTATTTATAACTATTAAAAAAAACTTGAATTGTCAAAACTTAATCAGTCCTGAGGGGTTCTTCTTAGAAAAAATGTTATGCTAAAACAAATTAAGTAGCATTAGTTTTTGAGTAAAATGACTTACGATGGCTAAATAATTTGGTCAAGTTGTACGGTTTAAAATTACGGTCGAAAACGACAATTTTTTCCAAGTTTTTAAAAACATTATTTTCCCAATTATTCAAACAGATGCTATATACAGTAAAATTCCTTTAAAGTACCATGGATTATAACGATTATGAAAAAAATATAATATACAACTGTCGAAAGTTTTATTGTTAATTTTAATTATTTATTTACTATTACTTCCCCTTTTTTTCATTTATCAGTGATAAAGACACATGTCTCAGGAATGGAAGGCCTCTCGAATATGGAAGGGGCGGCATGCAATTATTGTAGAGGAATGGCAGCAGCGGGAACCGAAGGCTTCCAACTTTAGTCGGGGGTCAAATTAAACTGCTCCCAGCTCCAATACCGGAGCAAATACCAATTCTGATTGAATAGCCAAGTCTAGCTTGCGCTCAAATTATGGGACATGAAAATTTGACGGTTTAAAAAAAATATTGCTTCGTTGAAAATGTAATTTGTTTTAACAATGAACATATTTTACTAGAAAGAAAAAAAAATTATGCTCAGAGCAACGGAATTAGTGAGGGCTTCACAAGTTATAGTTTTGCAAACTATAAGTTGTCAAGGAAAATAAGGGGCTTTCTGAGGGTGTAATGAGACAGGCAAAATAAGAGATACGTCTGGGAAATTAGACAGCTGCGCCTACAGTGAAGCCAAAGAAGTTAAGAGATCACCGATCAACCTCGTAACTACAGTGGTGCCGTTTCAAATCCTTCCTGGATAACCGCCCCATTTCGTTTGATTTCGTCGTGATTTAGAATGAAGACATACCCCCACTCTGGTTAAAATTAGTTGGTTACTTCTAGATAACGCCCTCCTTCTTCATATGTCAAAAATTACCAGGTGGTAATAAACAAAATATATACATATATTAAAAAAAGCAAGGTCTAGGTTCCCTTTTTCTTTTCGGGACCCTTTTGAAATCTTCTTGAATGTGTTGGATCGTCTTCATTCCTTACGGCCAGGACTGACGTTACGCCATTGTGACCAAAGATTTTTCTGAAGCAACAACAGAATTACGGAGGATAGCATAAAAATTAATAACAAGCATTAATGGATACCGGGTGAAGACGGAAACGTCTCTGCAATGACTGGGTACGTCGGTTGAATTATATTGATCTCGAGCCACATGTAAAACGTAGATAAAGAACTGGCCGGTCGTGTCCTAAGAGAACCACTCTCGAGACGAGGTAAAACAATTTTAACTCTATTGGAACTAAGTAAACTCCTTGATAAGGATATTAAAGATGGATGGTAATATATGTGGAATATAAGCCCAATGAGTAAGTTAAAAATTATGATAGAGAATATTAAGCCTTAGGGTAACACAATACCTAAATGTCAATATTTACTCAATGCACCATCAAAATGCTCAAGCACCATCGAAATGTCAGTATTGTTGTAGGAATGTTACTATTTGTTTTTTATTCTTTCAGGGATCATGAAGATAATCCAGTTAATATTTGGTGAAGATTGGTTACTTTTCATTAATAGAGGTTAAAAAAACATGCTACCCTTTTCTATAATATTATTGTTTAAGGAAGATTATTTAAAACTATAAATTTCTACTTCAAGACACATCAAATTCCAGCCATCTATGGCCAAACCAGTCAACTAGAAGGAGACTGCACCCTAGGTGGATAAAGTCCTTTGGAGAGAAAAAAATACTAAAATAGCAGCTAGTACAATAATATTTTTTTATGAGTCTATGTGAAACCAACTTGAGTAAGTAATCTGAAACCCCAACCTGGTGGTGGAAGAGAAGAAAGGATGAGGGACAAGGTGCAAAGAATATCATACAATGTCACTCCCAAACTTCATGACCAATTGTCATTGTGTTTTTTATGCACAATGCATAATTTATTTTATTTCATAAAAATACAATCCACAGCACTTATTTACCAGTAATATCAATCTGATTAATTAATTCCGATAATATTCTCAAATACAGAGATTACTAGCATTAAACTAGTATGATGAGACGTTTATTTAAAAGAAAAACCCAAATGATATCACATAATAGGCCGTTTTAGGGAAATAAACGACTCGTAGGATGATAATAATATAAATAAATAATTTAATCCATAAGAGTCGATCAATTTTAATAATTAACTGTACTTTAAATTGAAATTGAGAGGTTATTTTAATTTTAATTAAGGAGTGAAGAATTATTAGCTAAAGAGGATCTTTTATCTCTTGCAGCTACCGCAGACCTGGAGAGCACTTCCTGAAAGGGGTCTTAATGATGGCGGGGTAATATAGTAGGCCTATCACAGCTGAGCAAGCCAAGGGAGAGGAAGAGTTTAAATTCTCTGAGACTTTCCCCGAGAGCCAGGTCTTTGCTTTGAGCCATACTTCTGCATATAAAGTAGTCCCGGGACATTTCTCTATTAATCAGGATTCATTGCTATTCTGCAGCCGTTGGCAAACTCGTTGAAGTTTTACGAACTAGATTGAAATCAGTATTTCGTGTGTGACAATCTGATGACAATCAGAACAATTCAGGAAAGATATTGTCAGCTGGCGTTTCCGCTGGGAGATAGGATCGGTACGGATGGTGATAGAAGGTCGTTTTAACACTAAACAATACATTATATTTTTACCGCATAAAGTATCCGGCTCGATCATCATCAAAAAGAATAAAATCGAATGGAGTAAACAATGATCATCGAAACCGGAGGGTCGACCTCAATACAACCAACCAACCATAGGTACCTATGTGAACACCGTTTCACCTATATTTCCATCTACGTCTTAGCGTTGATTGATCATCGTTCTTGAGTGAGCCAAAAGTCCAATGCACTTAATTACTAACTAACTATTAACTAATTATTATTTTAATTTTTTTTTTGTCAAAACTGACCAATCCATTTTATATTTTTAATATTTTCTTCTTCTTCTTTAAGAGCCTTTCACTATACAATATCAATTATATCACATGAAATTCTACAGCTTTTGAAAGCATTTTTTTTCACATCAAGATAATCTATAGCATAAACTCTTTAAATATGTACGTATATATATTTATTAATAGCTCAATATTTAATTATCAATATTTTCAGTTATTACACATGCACCATCAAATAATTACATGTTATACAAATAATTAAGTAAATATGAGAAATAAAATTGGTCATTTAATATAAATATTATAAATTATAGTAACTATAACAACAATTTATTGAAGGTTTGAAGTAAAATTTATATGTATTATAATGTTTATATTAGAAAACCAAAGAGTAATTTTACTTCTCATATTTACTAAATTATTGTTCTAATTTTTATTAACATTATAATTTCAGAGACTAACATATAGGATAGATCAGAGTGATTTGGACAGAAATAATTGGTATGTTGAAATATACATTATTTCATTATTGAACTGAAGGCTGATTGGGTTAGTTAGTGGTCGGCAACGAAAGTTAGTTTCGAGTTTGTGGTAGTTTGACCATTACACGGAATTTAACAAACCCGGACACATTTCCTCACGCTGCAACGCTCCTCTCATATTGAATTTCTAACGAAGCAGTGCCATTTGCATTTTATTTGTTTGTTCAAAGACAGATTTTGTGACAACAAAAATGTCAACTCATTAATTTATAAGTCTAAAAAATTCCAAAATTTTATATTAATAATCGACTTAAAAATGGCTAATTTAGTTATATCACGTAGACAGGTATATACTAAACTATATCATAAAACATCAGATAGTATTATAGTAGATATAGTAAACATAATTTATGATCATGGTCTTATTACAATTAGAAATTAAATTTCAAAAATATATATATTTTTAGTGTTCAATACATTACCGTTTATTATTATTTTTTGGTTTATTTAAATTTCATATATCGAAGGAAATTGTGCTAAGTGATATTGGAGTTTTTCCCATATCATACACCCTTTAATTGTAATTATGATTATTTTATTTATTTGAGGGGAAGATGGATGGGAGTGCAGTCTGTGAAGAACATAAATAAGTAAAACTTTATTAAATTAATTAATTCTAATTTTACTATAATATCAACGTTCAACTATTATTGCACCATTATTTTATTCATTTTATTTTATTTTTGTGATTCACACAGATTCTCACGGACATTTCTTCCTAAATGACGTTTTACAGATTAAAAAACAAAATATACAATTTTTCAAAAAAATATTTACATATTTGGCATTTATTATAAAGTAAGACGAATATATTATTATAAAATAATGTTGTGTAGTTAGATGGTGCTTTGAATTCAAAATAGAGAATTGGACTAAGAAACATCCCTTAGGAAAAAACCTTATAAATAAATAAATATAAATTTACTGGTTCCGAATTTCGGCCAACGCAATTTCAGTAATATTTTATTAATGATCATTATCATAATATTTTGAAAAGATCACACATATTCAAAATGAGATTTTAAAAATGCTAAAAGATCGTAGTAATTTATGTGTTATAGTAACAATACAAAAATAACCATGGCAACACCCGTAAACACCCTCTACCTAATATTTCCCATTTCCATACCCCTTCCATAATTCCCCTTGTCATATAAATCTTCTCCTCCCTCTAGGGCACCCTCCAGTTTCCCTATTCTTCTCGACATAAAAGGAACCATCATCCTGAGGGACTATTACCGGCAGAACGTGGTCAGAGAGGATCGTTTGAAATGCTTCTCTTGGGGATGTGTGGCCGTGTTAAAAAAGGAGAAATCTCAAAAAGATCCCGAACTGATTTTTTTCTTTTTTTTTTTTGTTCGGGAAAGGATATTTTTCTTTTGTGGAAAACAATAAAATGTTAAAAAATACTAAGAATTTACTTAAATAAT
>NW_027114399.1:41282-41743 GCF_000696795.3 Halyomorpha halys | reverse complement strand
TATATGTGTGTGTATCTTTCTATTAATTTTAAATTTAAAAATTAATAAAATAGACATTATTCTAGTGAAGATAAATTCCACGTTATCATGTTGTTTTTTTAAAATTTTTACAATTGTTCAAGCAAAAAATATTCATTGTTATATTTTTGTAATATAACAGTATGGATTGATAAGTCTTTAAAATATTACATGATATCTTTTTTCGTTATTTTCTCAAAATTTTAATTCGTAATATAACATATTTCTTTATTTACATTCATATGTATATATTTCTTTTTTCTGTTATTCTTAGTTGCAAAAGTAGTTCCAAATAAGTACTACCTGTTACCAGATTTTTCCTCAACTAAGATTAAGCACTTTATATAGGCTGGAAATGCCTTAGCCATGGGACTCTTCATGGTCAAGAATCTATCCGCGGCTGATACAGAAAAAAAAATTATAGTTATTTTTTTTTTTTTTTT
>NW_027114399.1:31616-39352 GCF_000696795.3 Halyomorpha halys | reverse complement strand
TTTCCTGTATCAAAGTTGAAATTTTCACCTAATGATAATAAGTTCCTTATGTTTTCTGGAATGTCCAACTTTGTTTTATTAATGACTCTGTTTTTAATTTTATGTAAATTATTGTATTTTTCTAACGATTCATTATCGTTTAATTTATCAGAATCAATTTTGTTTAATATATAAATTTGTTCTATGTTATTTGTCTTCAAAGATGTTAATTTGTTGCTATATTTTTTGTTCCTAATTATTTTGTTTATCATTACTTTATTAATCTTTGGTTTATTTATTTTGCGATTTAACTTTATGTTTAATTTGCTCTTCTTTATATTCATAACTTTCTCATTGTATTCTTCGATCAATCCATTTATCTGGATCTCAAATTTCTTATTTTTATCATTGTAAAATTTCTGTATATTATTTATCATTTGTTTTATTTTTCTATTTATTTTGTTTATAGTCCAGTATGTTTGTTTTATTTCTAAGTCAATTATTTTAAAACTGAGTGTAGTAAGGTAATTGGCCATTTTGTTATTTATCTGGGACGGTTGGGAATATGGGACGGTGTGTCCCGAAACGTTGTACAATGTTAATGAGTGAATAAATAATAATTTATTGAAAATGATGGAAGTAATTATAAACCTCAAAAAATTATAAAAAAATTGACTCACCAGACTTCCTAGAGAGATAATCCAAATTATAGTTATCTTTCACAGTAGTAACTGAACCCTATATTGTGTTTTCATCAGCGAAAAGAGAAAGAAGAAGAGAAAACTGATTTATTTTCAGTTTTTTTATTATATATATTTCGGGAGCTTGGTTTATCGCAAAGTTTATTGTATACACAAATAAAGGAATTTAAAAATTCTATAAAAATGGGTTTATGCTTTTTTTTTTCTTCTACAACCTGAAGTTATGATGATATAAGGCTCTTAAAATTAACGGACTTTGCTGTTTTTGGACAAATTACTTCTTTCACAATATTGCTCCACTGGTCTCCATTAATTTTTTTCTCCATCTTGTGACTTCTAAAATTTTTCTATAGGGTCTATTAGTGGTCTTCGTGGTCGTCCCACACTTCTTATAGCAATCACGGTATCCTGAAAAGTTTGCTCTGTAATAACGAAATTCTGTGTTGAGGCATTCTTATTAAGCTCCAACCAATTTATGGAGGGATTCTTGATAGATCACATTTCTATCCTTGTATAAGAAATATAATTTGTCATTTGTTGTAGGGCCATAGATTTTTCTTTTAAGGACCTTACGATCGAAAAATTTTAATTTTTTTTCATTGTAGTGGTCAGGGTCTATGTCTTTGTTCCATAAGTTATAACTGGTCTAACTAAGTTTCTATATAGTTGAAGCTACTTCTTGACAATATTTTCCTTCTAAAAAAACTCAGGTTTGCAAAATATGTCATATTATCTGCCATTATTCGTTAATTACTTCATTTGTTTGTTTGTTTTCATAATTCCATTCTGAGACAAGATATGTGAAGATTTTCCCTTTAAAGAAGGGATAACTATCTACGTATGTCTTACGAGGTATTGCTACGACCCGAGCTAATATTCATATATTTAAAATTGATTTCGGGACAGAATGCTTTAAAAAACTCCAGAACAGAGTATTTCTATTTCATTGTTTGTAACTATTGATTGTAGCAAACTAATGTATATTTGCATTTTCGAGACTGGTTTTAATTGTTTAAATAAATTAATTTGTATCCATGTTGTCTTAAAACACTTATTATTAGGTCTTTAACTGTCTAACGGTTTGGCTAAGCTGGCCATCCTCAAGGGCAATCTTTTTTTTTTTAATAATTTATTTATTGTTATTTACAACTGTATACATATATACACATCACGTAAATTCTCTGTAAGTGGTATTATGACACAAACATGTAGAGAATCTACCCATTGTTAGAACTCCAAAAACATTTCTAAAGGAGAAGATTTCGAGGCCATCTTCTTTTCAGACGCCTATGAGGATTATTAGGTAGTGAAGGAGAAGCCACAGGTTAGAAACTAGTTGGTTTGGGTGGTTGGGAAGTTTATCATGGAAGGATTGATATCTGATTCTGGCCGAATCGGCAACATATGGGACATTGAGGTCCTTATGGATGATTTAATTTGTGACTAAGTAAGGAGTGTTAAGGATTTTACAAAGGATTTTGGACTGTAAGAATTGGATTTGAGAGGAATTCGATGGTTTAGTGGAGCCCCATAGCTCAACTCCGTATGTCCAGATAGGCCTTATAACAGTCATATAAATCAGTCTTTTGTAATGGATTGAAAGTTTGGACCGTTTGTCTAGTAAATGTTGTAATAGTCGGAATCGACAAGTAGTTTCCTGTCTTTTCAGTCTTGTATGAGGATTCCATGTCAGTCGTTTGTCCATATTTAGTCCTATTTATAATTTATATTTACATTTAGATATGTTGTTCTTTTTTCATTCGTTAAATAAATATTCGTACTATTATTTAGGTGAATGTTTGTGTTAAAAAAAAAAAGGTGTATGTTAATGCAGTGACCATCAAATAAATAAATATGATTTACTTATATACCAAATGAGATATGATAGAAAGTTTAAGAATAAGTATTTTACAAGAAAAAGATCAATGAGCGATGCTCTTCAACTCTAACTATTTAAATTATTATTGCATCCACAAGTATTATTAATGATATAAATTAATCACATGATATCAACAAATGTGTAACTCGCCGACTTTATTAAAGTGATGGATGACCAAAAGTGAGTAGTTGATCACTCACGAGTGACACAAACTCAGAGTCTAATTGATATATAACTGAGGCCAGAGAGGAGAGGACATGGAAACACTCTTTAACTGAGGCTTGTTGCCACAAAAGCGAGGGATTTTAATTCCTGTTTAGGGTCGCGATAATGGCCTCCAAATTACCCCGGGTTCAAATTTAGTGTTTGCTCCTCTTGTCTCAGGGATGAACTGGTTTTAATCAGTCTGTTCTCTTGTTGGTTACTACTTGTTTCATTATACAGATATATATTACAAAAAAACGTACAGATAACATGCCTTTGTGCATCAATTTGTGGGGGTAAATTATCGCTGTTTATAATTTATGTTCAATTGATATCATATATTGATAAATCCTCTATCCATTGACAGAAAACTAAATATATATGTACTTTTCGAGAAATCGAAATTTCTTCCCAATCAACTTATTATTCATTAACAATTATTCTAATTTATGTTTTTAAATAATAACCTTTGTATCACTGAGCCTGCTCCTGTATACAAATATTCCAGTGAATAATATAATTCACTAAGCAGTTTTCAAAAACTAGAATGATTTTTTACTTTTTTATAGTTAATAATAAACATTTCTACAGTAGAGAATAACAGATGAACTTTCTACTATTTAATTGATGCACCGCCTATGTTGTTATGATGTAATGCAAGTTGCAGATTTGGGATTGTTTTGCTGATATAGATACCTATGGTAATTTCAATTAAATAGAAATATTTTTCCATGTAGCCATAGGTATTTACTCCTCTCAAAAAAGAAATTTTAGATAAATCTCCCCAACATATATATACGTATATCGAATCCGGGTGTGGCAAATAATTATTTTCTGTTTCACTGTAGCCGTCAGTCAGTCCTGTGGGTAGGAAGTCATCCAGGATCCACCCAGCCCCATTAAGTTGTTACCCTTAATTGGGTAAAACCTGATGGTTGGGTGTGATTCTGACCAAATAACCTCCTTGCAAAATCTTTGGTCTAATAATAGTACTTCCTTATAAAGTACTGTACCCCTGACCCATCTTCCTGGATTATATCAGAATAGATTTAATTTGTATAAATATATATCAAGGGATATCAGTAAAAAAAACTAGGAACAATTTTTTTAAGTGGGTAAAGAAATGATTACTGGAATAACACTGATTTATTTTAACTTTTTAATTCTTCTTATATACCTTCTCTGTGTATATTTGCGTTAGGAGTTAGGACAAAGGCTGACAGTGCGCCTTGTCATACCATAACTCCCTCTACCAATTCATGAACAATTTTTGTAAACTCAAAAAAAAAAAAATTATATATAAAAACAAAGTAACAACCAACAAACAAACAAAAAGGTACAACTTGAACTTAAACTGAAACTCTTCTGTGATTCTGAAAAAAAACATACCCATATAAGATTTACATGTTTCTGTTCTTCTAGCTAAAATAAAGAAAAACACTGTTTATACATGGTAATTATAAAAACTGTATACACCTATAAGAAATGTTCAGCGCATGATACCTAAATAAGCAAAACACCTCGAAAGAAAAGATCCTCTCGGCAATGGGAGAAAGTGTTGGTAGTCATAGCTGCTTTGCTGAAAAGGTCTCTGACCCCTATCCATTTGTGCCCCTTTCAGTTGAATGTGCTCATTAGTAAGTCGACAAGGGGTGTATCCGCGGTGAAGCTTTCCTTCTGTGTCGTTCTTGGTAATTGTATGTTATATTCAGTTCTCAGGCATACTTCACGACTTCCTATAATTTCTTAAACTGTCTTCTTCCTTCCCCACCGAAAATACCGAAGTTTCAGAGCTCGGAGCGTCTCATTTATTTCGCGATGGTTTGTTTTCCCTTGGTGATATATGAGTTACCACTTTCTGCTGGTCGGCATCTTTCAGAGTTTCTACCATCACTGTACAACGTACAGAAGTACGGTCTAGTTCTAGCTGCTTTGACCTCCAGAATCTCCTAATCTTGTCCCATAGTACCCCATTTTCGATGTAATAGATCATATGGAACAACCAATCTGCTATCACAATTTCTTTCCCTGGTTTTTACGCAATACCTATATTATATTGTCTACGGAGCTCCTTATACCGGGTCACTCTAGCAGAAGACTCTTCAACATTCCTCCCTATTAAAAGGGAATCTTCTCCCGAATACGTAAGGACGAAAGGATTCTCTAATACTATTCCCAAGTGTTCCCAGCGCACTGTAACGCGTCTCGGTGACCGTAAGACATCTGATGGCATATGCCACAGCTCGCTTGCCCTCCTAAGATAACAGGATCCACTCGCATGCGTCCATCATAAACCGGTTCCTGTTGGAGCTTCTCCATGCTTCTCCGAATATTCGCCTCCATATCCTTCGGCACTACTACTCTGTCACCTAAATAAAAATAAATTAAGAAAAATTAACGTTATTAATTTTATTTATGTTTAGCTTTGTAAAGAAGACTATATACTATTCCACATAATTGCATTGGCATCCTTAAGTATGCATTCATGGTATCCTGAAATCAGTAGGAGATAAAGTCCCTGGAATAAGTCCCGACATCTTTTTTGGTTGTATAATTCCAAATATGAAGGATAATAAGGGAAGAATAAGAAAGGCAGAATCTAAATATTTAATTTATGCTCTAACAACCATAATAAATGAATCTTCTTTCAAGTGAGAAAAATTATGGATGAAAGTTTCAATATAAACGTCTCTCTTTAATTCAATAAATTGAACGACCTTCTGTATTAGATAAAAAAGTTTAGGGAAGAAATAAAAAAAAGCTTATTTTAATTACTTAATATTTAAATAATTTAAAATAAAATTCTGAACTATTTAAAAATAGTAGTAAGCACTGGCTTCTACTGTTAGCACGCATATTTAGATGACCCAACTCTCAACCCAAGAATGGCGACACGAAATCGTGGAAACGTGACATACTTTTCTTTCAGCTTGTAAGTCCTCATTGAAAAGTTGTAATTTTCCTAAAAGACTGGATTTTTAATTGTATTTTTCATAAAGTTGTTGGAAATGTACCTAGCACTGCTGTAAAGTAAGCCATCAATATCCTCCAAATTAGATTTTCATTGTTATATATATTTTTTTTTTTATGAATACACGTTTCCCTAGCTGGAACGATGGTATCCCCATAAATAAATCATTATTATTATAAAATTTGTCTTTACCCTGGCGTATTGATTTTAAGAATTCTAAGCTTTTTATTAAAAGATAATAATACATTTTTTTTTGTTCATAAAATACAAAGTTTTCAAAATATGTCTCTTGAGAATGAATCATGGACGTATTTTATTGACGCTTTATTACTTTCATTGGTAACATCGGGTCTGGCTAGTTTTGGTATAGAGACATTATTTTAAATATTTTGTTACAGAGGTCATAGTTATTTTTATTATCAGTATTTCTTTCGGGAGAGAGAAATGTAATTCTATCATCACAAAAAAATTTACGAAGCATCAGTAATTTCTTTTTAATATTCTTGTCCAGATATCAATGTCACGATTCTGTGTTGTACATATAATTTACACAAAACTAAGTCATTAAAATGTTTCTAAATCAAAACGTTATCGACCTGCATGGTTTCACACATACACCGACATGAGGAGGTCCTATCATATCTCGTAGTCTTATCAGACGACCTTTATACAATGTTTATTTCTGAAATAGACTATCTTATCTCATTTAATAACCTCCGAGTTATAGTTGCTTATACCGTTTTAAACATGGTCTTAATTGGGGACGCATAATATTTATTATAACACGTGTAGACCTACTCAACGCCGTATTTAACCAACTTCCGTGCTACTATGTAATACAGAGCCTTCTAGATTAGATATTAAGCTCTTCAAGTTACTTTCAGAATAACATAGGGTTATGAATAACACAATAGTTAAAATAACTATTTATTTAACACTTGAAACAAACATTGAAAGAAAAAAGGAACATTTACACGAGATAGATTTCTTGATTATTGAGTAGCACAATAATATAATACTCCTTAAAATTCTAATTAAATTTAGCAGTTTTTCATTAGGTCAGTTAACTTTTTATTTATTTATTGCTATTTACAACTGTACATTATAATACATTTAGTAAATTTCATCTCAGTTAAATTGGAGTGTTACAGACGTGTAGAGAAACAACCCATTGGTAGCACTCTAATGACGTGCTAATGAGCAGGTCTCGTGGCCATCTTCTTTTCAGGCGCCTCAGAGGATTGTCGCGAATGGAAGAGAAAGCAAGATTAGAAACTACTGGGTTTGGGTGGTTAGGGAGTTTGTAATGGAATGAGTGATATCTGGTTCGGATTAAATCGGTTACATAAGGAACATTTAGGTCTTTATGTATGATTTTATTTGTGACAAAGTAAGGAGCATTGAGGATTTTGCGAAGGATTTTGGATTGCAATGATTAGATACGAGAGGAATTCGAAGGTTTAGTGAAGCCCCAAAGCTCAACTCCGTATGTCCAGATTGGCCTTATTACAGTCATGTAGTTCAGTCTTTTGTAATGAATTGGAAATTTAGACCGTTTGTCTAGTAAGTGCTGTAAAAGTCGAAATCGACGTGAAGTTTCCTGTCTATTCAGTCTTGTATGAGGATTCCAAGTTAGTTGTTTGTTCAGATGTAGTCCAAGGTAGCGGATCTGTTCGACAGGGATAAGATCAACATTATTAAAGGAGACTGTAGGGGAGTCGGTAGGTTTACGACGAAGTGTAAAGTGATTTGATGGGATTTATTTTAATCCTCCAATTACGACACCATTCTTCGAGGGCTGTGATATGGGATTGAAGAGTTTGGAATGCAATCAAAGGGTTATTATTGTCAGCGAGCACACATGTGTCATCAGCATAAGTGGTGAGGGTAGTGTTAGGATTGGTTGGGATATCAGCTGTATAGACTGTGTAGAGAATGGGACTATTTTATTTTTATTGTTTGGTTTTTTTATTTAATTTTAATGTACTTTTCATTGTATTTT
>NW_027114399.1:17712-31520 GCF_000696795.3 Halyomorpha halys | reverse complement strand
TACTTACCGTATACTTATCGTCCTTGAGTGTGTAAGCTATCCAAGAAACTCAATCGAACTAGAAACTATA
Source organism: Halyomorpha halys (assembly GCF_000696795.3). Taxonomy (NCBI): domain Eukaryota; kingdom Metazoa; phylum Arthropoda; class Insecta; order Hemiptera; family Pentatomidae; genus Halyomorpha; species Halyomorpha halys. The sequence goes on along the minus strand of NW_027114399.1, from coordinate 31,450 downwards.
CCCAGGCTGAAGATATTTAATAATAGGAGTAATAAAAAGGAAAATTTGTAGAATTAATGCAAATGCCTGGCTTAAGTAAAAATGTAATGAGCAAAAATTATGAAGACAATTAGTTGTTCATCTAAAATGTTTCTCTTTAAATCTATTTATTGTATTAATTATCTATCACAATAATTTCTGAACATTTATTAATATCATTATAGAATATAATTGGAAACTTCTGTTTTGAAAAATTTATGTCACTTGGCTTCTTGACTCGAGCTCTTTGAGTGAAGAGCTCATAGATAGAATAGAATATTCATTCATCCCTAGCTCTCGATATTAAGGCCAGGAAGGCTAGAGAGGCGGTAAATGTTGCTAGCTATGATGGTATCACCTTACTAGTGATGAGCAAAACCTGCTCTTTCAAAACATTTCAGTATAAGAAGTAAACTCAAGCTTAGGATAAAGTTATTAATTCATTACAAAGAGTTACAGCTAAGACCCTATGATGCAGTAAAAAGTGATAATGATGAACGGAAATTGTAATAAAACATAAAACCTGCAAAGATCAATCATTAAAAGTATTAAATAATTATTACTTTTTTTTTGTTTTGTTTTTTTATGAGTACCTGGAAATTAAAAAAAAAAAAGTTCCCTCAATTCAGCGTTGTGTAGCTTCCAACGCTGAAGTGAGGGAACTTTTTTTTTTTCGATGACTCCTCTCTTGCTCATTTTTGACATACGGGAGGGAGGGAAGTTATCTACAAGTTACCACCCTATTCTAACTAAGGGGACAGGGGGGGGGGGGAGTCAAGTTTTCTTTATAGAGACTGAACCCTAAAATAGGAATTTTTATAGAAACAGAAAAATACAATTTTTTGTTCATAATATTCACCCCCACTTCCTAATTTTGTATGTCGATGGCATGCTTTAATTCGTTTACTTAAACTATATTTTCTAATATGATAAACACTTGTAAACGATTAAACTTTAATTCTAATAAATTCAAATTGAAATATTTGGGAGCTGCCCTGAATGTTATTAATGCCACCGTTGGAGCGCCCCTCCCCTCCAGCTCAGGACTTTGTAACCCTGGGAGCACATTAGGCCAAGTCTCATTAAAGCTCCCAGCCCAATTACATTCTGTCTCTAGGCGGCTTTGCTCTTGCTTAATTGATGGTAGCAAAGTGTAATTGGAGACAATTCGATACGGCCTTACTAGAACGTGCCCCAACTTGGGGCCTCTTGTTATAGAAGTCTTTTCGAAATTTTTTATCTTGGTTAATGGATCTATCATACTATAATGGTGGTTACTTCAGTTATGTTATTCAGATATTACATTTATAAATTTTTCGATCTACCCTACATTTTTGGATTATAATTTTATAATTAACAATTATACATTCGTAAAAAATGAAAATTAATGGATTATGATTTTTAAATTTTAAATATCGCTCATGAAGAGCTCTTTTCACTTATCTCATCAATAATACCAATAAAATCGATTGTGACCTATCTTAAGTTTACTTTTCGCAAACATTATACATAATATTTTATACTTTAGTCTTTCTTCCTCTCAATTTGTTAGTATGCCCTTCACATTTGTGTATGTTAGTTATAAACAAGATCATTTTCCAAAATTACACAGGATATTTGAAAAGCACAACGGCTAAAATGGCATGTTTTGTGTATAGTGGGATTTTTATTTACTCACCTGTTTTTATTAATTACGTTTATTTATTAAATGTCGGCTTATTTGTAACCATATTAGTGAGCAAAGTTTTGTTATTAACGTCATTACTAAAATTGACGAATGATAAAATGGAGAATATTCAATTAATAAGTAATTAAACTGGTTTACCAAACCTTTTGGTCCTTGTGGCTATAAGGTATAGTATAATTGAGGCATAAATAAATTTGTGATGTGTGTAAAAGTGAATAAAACTTTGATTTTTCCTATGTAACATTTAGGCTGATTCTTAATCAAAGTTAATTTTAGATTCTAATACTTTAATGAATGACGTGACGGTCATGCGGGTTGGAGTGTAGGCCCTGGAGCGTTCGGTTCGGAACGTTTTGGGTTCGATTCCCATCTGTGGAAGTTAATATTTAATAATCTTATAATATTAGTTAATAATATAATAATCTGACTGTTAATATATTATATTAGTTAATAATATAATAATCTTATATATCAGTTAATAATATAATAATCTTATATATTAGTTAATAATATAATAATCTGACTATTAGTTAATAATATAATAATCTGACTATTAGTTAATAATATAATAATCTGACTATTAGTTAATAATATAATAATCTGACTATTAGTTAATAATATAATAATCTGACTATTAGTTAATAATATAATAATCTGACCCCTACCAGAAACAATAACAATATTTCGTTGAAGTTTCTCGTGCAATTTCATGTACCTACTATATATGTAATTAAAAATAACTATTCAACTAAAGATAGGTCATTTTCATGAGACTCGTTAATCACTTTTATTGAGGACAATTATTGGATTTTATCACTTTTATTAATCACAATCGTTAACCCCAATCCAACTTGAATGACGAATTTCGTTAATCAAATTTTTCATATTGTTAGCACTCTAATACTGAAACCCATGGTGACGATGATAGTGACAGTAATTGTGATTCATTTGGCGCGACAGCGAATGTTACAGTTTACATTACTATAATATTTATTTGTTTACCTCCTACCTGGTCATTTCTGACATATTGGAGGGAAGGGAGTTTTATCCCACAGGAAACCAACTTATACTAACCAAAATGGGAAGGCTATGGGGGCCACCACGAAATAAAAGTCAACCTCTACCCCAGGCCTCAATAGAACCGATTACAGACTTAAAATTGCTAAGGTGACGCCCCAACTCCCTCGGGTAAGTTATAATTAGTAGTATAACCAACTATGTCAAGTACCGGATAATTAAGAGACATACTCGTACGACTTGACCGTGAAAATCGGACCTTATAACCACACAACAATAACCTTAAATTAACTTATAAACTTGTGTGTTACCTGTTTTTATTTGTTAACGGTGAAGATTATTGCATTTAATCATCTGAACTGTTTGCGAGATTAAGTTTAGAACCAGCGTGAAGACATGTACTATCATACTTTCTCACTATTGTGATATTACTTTGCATAGATTGTGAAATTTGTAAGAGGATTCTTTTTTTTTTCTTTTTTTTTTCTATTCTTTTTACTGTCGATGTATCAATGAATAATGAAAAAGATCTTTGCGGAAAATGAACCATTCTAATCTGATTCTTAGAAATAGTGATTTTATTCATAGTCTTTTCAATGTTAGTGATGAAAAAAAAAAATTGTTTTACTTTTTTTTTCTCTCTTAATATAAGAAATATGGTGAGAGAAGAAATAGAACAATAAATTCTGAAAATAAGAAAGTTACAATTTCTTCATCTGATAGCACATCCTTATATCCATCATTAGGAAACTTCCTTCAATAGAAATCATTTTTAATCAGGACAAAGACAAATTTCACTACTTAATGCCCTGCCTTTTGATGTCCATAATATCCTGAATTTAGTCAGAATATTTTACTGAAGAGTCAGTACTTTGACAAAATAAGTTTAGACTGCCATTTCTCGTCTCCACCATTAAGGCTCAATCTGTCTTATAGGCTATTAAAAAAAAAAAAATCTTTCAGAGACAAAATATTTCCATCAGCTAACGCCATTACAGTCGTTTTGTCTCAGTCCACCGAGGGGGATATTTCGGCCTCATTACGTCTTTACCCTTGGAATGAGAAATCTGCACTTTACTTTATTATAAAAGGGCTACAGTTGTTATTTCTCATCGTCTCCAATTTTATACAAAGCAGTTGTACCCAACTCACGAAACGCTGGGAGTACAGAATTGACACGCAGTCGTTCTATCGTTTTTAAATTGCTCAATTTATTAATTATTTTATTCAGAGGTGAAAGTGTAATATAAACTCAACATATTTAATATAGATAAATTACTATCCCTGGTTTAAATTAATTGCGAGGGTGTTAGCGATTGCACTGAGACGAGCTTAAAAGTCTTGATATTAGAAAAATTTTCTGAAGTCTGAGTTTTTACTCTACAATATGCTTGGATGTTTTATTCAAAATATGTGTGGACAGCATATTTCCAGAATGAACCTGATAAATAAAAATATAAGATGAATAAAAAAAAAAAAAATCAGATCTGTCTCTTAGGATAGTTGAGTGAATTAATTTCATCTTCATTTCGGATGTGTTTTTATTCATTTATCGTAATATTTTTACTTAACTAATGTAAGTTTTCGAATGTTTTACAGTCGTGTTTTTTTTAATTAAAAAAATATTTTGCGATAATTATGATTTATTTAATGCTTAAATAACTTTAATGTAGTATAAATTAACGATTACTACAAAGGTTGCACATATTTTCTTCTAAATTATATTTTAATTGTTTAAATAATTGTGATTAACCGTTTTAATTATGTCAATATATTCTAAAAATTTAGAAAAGGAAACAAATATTATAAAATATGGGAGTGGGATACAGTCCAAATACAGTCCATGTAGAAAACCATGTGTTACTCATTATGAAAAGTTTGGTTCCCCCTGATATAATGCTTCTAGTTTGTTATAAATTAATTTTAATCTTTATAATTTTTTAAGCTGAGTTTACATATTGTGGTGTAAGATTAGCTTGACATTTATCGAAGAAGATTTTGGTTGATTTTCGGATTTAAGTTTCTAATATACTAGCTCTACTGAGAAAATCTTCAAACAAATGTCCTAGAATAAGTATAAAAAATACTTACAAGGTTCTAAACACCACTGCTTGCATTTTATGACGTATTCATCATATTACACTATATAAAGTATTTACCCACAATGTGGGAGTGAGTAGCTCATTGGTAAGGCAATGGACTACTAACTTAAGGACCAGGGTTCGAATCCGGCTGTAGCAGATATTTATTATGTTACTGTTACTACTTTCTAGCTGTTGAGTCAGCCCTATGGGGGAGCCTCCGGGGTCCAGCCAGCCTCATAAAATTACTACACTTAATTGGGTAAAAATCTGGCGATCTAGGGTGATTATGACTAAATCACCTTGCACAACCGTTGGTCTAGAAACAGTACTTCCTTACAAAGTACTGCACCCCTGACACTTCAGTTGTAGTGGTACAGATTTAAATTTAAAAACGAATAAACGCATGTGTAAGATATTGTAGAATCGTCTGGTAGATGAGATGTTTTATCAATGAAACTATATACTAAACAAACTATTTGGCTGGTTACCATCCATTCAACCTAGTTTAATGATAACGATGTTAATAGTTGATATAAGAGTGGTCGAGGGTGCAATCAGCAATGAGGCATAAATAAACAAAAAATATTTATATGAGAAGATGGTTGGGGGTGCGGTCACAGAATACCACAAATAAGTTTAAAAACTTATTTATATTTAACTTATTTGTGTTCTCCTCTTATATATTATCCACGGTAAACTATCTTCTCATCATTAAAAAACTTATTTATATATCTTTGCTGACCGCACACCTCACCTCTTCTCCTCATATCTATTTCATGATGTTTTTATTTTGTGTGTGTCTACATAATATGAGTATATTAATGAATATAATTTATAATTTCATGATAACGTTTCTGAAGAGAGGTCTTCGCTCATTCTGGTCGTGATACGACTCTCTCGTAACCATCAGTGCAAGCGCGTCTATCTAAAGAGAAAATAGAAAATTATGGAATAATTCCGACAAAAGAGAACTTAAAATGGTGGAAAATTAAATTCACGACTAACTTCAAGATAACGTTGGTGCTGAGAATTAGTTCTAGCTTGGCTCTGAATTTTACATTCAAAACTATAGTAAATACTCCTTATCATTTAGAAATTTTCTGGCATTGTGATGGCTTTTAGTGGAAAAGCTTCAAAAAGAACAAAAAAAAAACAAGCTGCTCAGATATAAACATTTAGTAGGTTAATCTAGCACTAGAAAACATTAACGGAAAATAAATAAGAGTTAAAACAAAAGGCATTTTGGACAAAATAAATTATGAAAACAAAAGAAACATATTTAAAAAATCAATATATATATAAAATAAATACTGGTCGACGGTCCCGAAGAAAATTTCATCCACTCCGGCATGTCAGAGGAAGATAGTTTGGCCGCACTGGCACTTATTGAATGTTTTAATGAGTTATAAGCCGGCTAATTAGCAGCAACTCATATTCCAGTCGAAGGCCAGAAATGCACACTCAAAATGTCCAATAAGTAATACCAACTGAACGCAGACAGGGCTGCTTTAAAAATGTCATGGCCACTTATTAGCAGAAACTTATTTCTAAACGAAGATGGTGGGCCTGTGGCTAGGCGACGCCTTAGTGACGGTCATCAACTCTTAGCACCTATTTTTTTAAAAATAATTATAACCCAAAAACATGAATACATATTTTTCTTCTCAAATATCTAAATTCTAATTAAAATAATATAAATCAAAATAAATTTAACTAAATTAAACCCCCATCCCAATAATTCAACTGGCATAAGTCACCACAACACCGACCACAAGGCAATCGAGGGAATCACAAACTACCAGACAACCTGTCACAAACCTGTACAGGTTATGTATTCAATTACTTACTTGGTTAGGGAAGTATGAAAAAAAAATTAAATCTAATAATAACTAAATACTATTAAAAAATTAATTATAAAATATGGCGTTAACAAGCACTGTAACAACAGTTTGACAAAAGCCCAACTTATTGATGTCCATTTCACTATGCATAGGTTAATTTATTTGAATTTTAACTTTCTCTTGTTGAAGTTAATATCTACACTTTCATCTAAGGCACATAAAAATGTGTGTTCCAACAATTTGTGATAAAAGTTAGTGACAATTACGGAGTTACATAACTGTTTATCGGCTTATGACATTAATTATATGATGCTTATGTTCGTCGCATAAGTATTTCAAAGATTGCAAAATTATAGCATTTCTTTTCCTTAATAAATCTCATACTGCAAATCCTGTGTTGACAAGAAGTGTACCGTAGGAGACAGATTGATCCATTAACCCGCCTCTCAGTCATAATCTAATACGGGTTTTAGATGGGATGCATGCTAATACCCTTATATATGAGACGGCTCAGATTAACATGCTCCACACTAGTCTATTGATGTCTGAAAATAAAATCTTATTTCCCAAACTATAACAATGTATAAATAAATATATACAACTATAGAATTCAAATATTTCCTGTGATTAATTAAAAATAATTTTTAAAGAAAAAATATATTTTTATTATCGTATAATTTTAATTATCGTATAGATTTTAATTTATATCGTAATATAATTTTGAAATATCGTATTAATAATTTTAATTATCGTATAATTTAACATTTAGCTTTTCTTGTGTTTCTGGCCTAATCCGATTTTTCAAGCCTATTTATTAAGCCAACAAGCGTATAATGCCCGGTTAACAGCGATCGTTGGATAAATAATTGTCGGACTAAGAAAATATATATATAGTTAAGTGGGAACGTAGTTGAGTTGAATTTGATGTTCAATTAGGACATAACTATATTTTTTTTTTTTTCCAACTACGCAGTGCTTGGACGCTAACGTGTCAAGTTAGAACACGACCTAAGACTGAGTAGAGATTCAGGCATATAAGCAGATGGCATAAGATGCAACTATGAAATTAAACTCTCATTATCAACCAGGCCACTATTGGAGACGTTATACTACAAATGAGGGGATATCTATTAGAGTATTCTGAAACATTTTTTAAATTACTTTATCTACTTAATCCATGTGCGATAAAAAATAAGATTCGTTTTAAAAATAAATTTTGAATGGACTTTCTTTACGCTAAGAATAAGAAAAGAATAGTATCAACAAATTGTTTTTGTTTTAGAAAAAAAAAATCAGTATGCAGCTACATAGAGGAAATATTCATAAACATTACCGAAAAGTGATTTTTTAAAACCTTAAACGCGAAAAATATATAATTGAAATGAAAAAAGTATTTTATAGATCTTTCAAATCAAATAAATGATCTTTTGGCAATTTCAATGAGATAATAACTTTCCAAAAAAAAATTTTTTTTTTAAATTGTAATTGATTCAGGAATCTATTTTCAGAGCTTGAATTCTGGCTTCATTTGGTGTCAATCTACGTATTAATACATATAAAATAAATAAAAATTTCAATCAACTATTATTATAAATATTCGTCGAAACAGCATAAAAGTAAAAATTGTTATTCCTGATAAATATCTAGGAAAAAGCTCAGGGCAATTTTTAAAACACACAGTTATAATATTTCTGGAATTTGGCCACAAATACTGTTTATAAATTAAATGAGAAGAAGATAGTTATTGGTGCGCTCAGTGAAGAACACAAATAAGTAAAATTAATTCATAACTGAATTATTTGTGAACTGAACCCTTTATGCTCTTCACTGACCACTCTTCCAACCTTCTCCTCATTTATATATATCCACGGTCAACTTATAAGTCATTATTGCTTATAGATTATAATCAAGAAAATAATTCTTTAATAATACAAATAATAAAAATACTAATGAATTGAGCTTTGCAAGTATTCAAGATTAAGCACCTTTAATGAAATAATATACTTTTTTTCCTTCAGAAAAACACCCGTGGTAGAATTTTACTTTGAAAACCGTGTTTTACATTTCAGTTGCACAGTAGATAGAAACGACCGGTTTATTTTCCCATTCTTGGAATATGAACGGAGCCTTTATAACTTAGTTCAATAATTAGTTAAAGAGGAGTTTAAAAAAGGAAGATAAAAAAGAAAAAAACCGAAATGTTAGAAATAAAAATTGAAAAATGTAGGAATGAAATGGATTCATAAAATAGATTAGGTGACCTTTTGGTTTATCATAACATTATCATCGCTGCTACGCCTATATAGGGGGAGATACTGTTTCAAATAACACAATGCTTAACTGAACGAAACCCGGGTTATGATAGTTCCGAAAGACACCATATAAGAGGCGGCTAAAACTGAGCCCATTATCTTCCGGAATTAAGGAATCATCAGTTTGACAAGGATTAGCTTTGCCTCCTTTATTAAACTTCCTTAGCAGGTTTTCCAACTCCTGCGAGGAGCGGAAGATTGAAAGTGACAACCTTCCTTGACGTTCAATGGGAAGTAACGGATATTGACATATACAGTATAGATATATACTTTATTATGTAAGCACAAAATCTGATGTATGTAAGAATTATGACATAAATATTTTCACAAGAATTGTTTGATTCGAATCATGAATATCGTATATGCCATTTGATCATAATATTAAAGTTGAAGACTTGGCACAAGATATATAGTGTGCCTAAGACCTGATTCATAATTGTTATACTCGTACGAAGTAGCCGCTTGATATCTACATTTTAAGGGGAGTAAGTTGAAGTGGCTCAATGTGTCGTCACTTGAGTCTTTTTTTTTTTTAGGCTCATACTCAATCAGCCTAACTTTTTCTAATGTACATAACTTTGAAATTTTCAGTGGAATGGTGCATTTTTGTTAGAACGGATTATTATAGAATATAAAATTCTAAAACGATTCGAATTCAATGAAAATATCGATCTTACTTTTCGGAAAGATGCTAATTCCAAAACAATCTGTCTTTTAATGACAAACTTTCATTTAACTACTACCTTTATTATAAAATCATAAACCAAAAATTACCTCTTGTACGGATTCCTACGCTAGGTTTTATCTCAGACGATTCTGTTAGAACATAAAACCAAATAGTCAATTTGTTGAATAGGGTATGGAGAAAATTCTCGAGTCCATTCCTTCTGGTAGATAAAATACAACACGATTTACTGCTGTATATCACAATTTACCTAATAACTTTTTAGGGTAGAAACTAATACCTAATATACTGAAAATACTTTGTTTAATTTCAATAAGCTACATACTGTCTGTTAAAGCCCAAAAGTATATTTTTCTTTTCGTTAGTTTAATTTTATTACTTCCAATTGGTTTTTTATTTTTTTGTTAATTATAAATTAATTTCCTTTTTTTTGTAACAATTCACATTTATTTTGTAATTAAAATTACGTTAGAATTTATAACGTAAATGTAGTTAAGGAAGGAGGCTTGTTGTGATATGCGTGTATAATAGAAATACTTCGCTGCGGCTCGGCGTATACAACAACATTGCGAATTGCAATGGGATTAAGACCTTTAGGCAGACTGATAAGAGAGTCGACAGTCCGCTGCCTTGAGCCTAGGAGCTGCATAGTGAGAGACACCCACCGGCTCACACCGTAAGAGTTTTTGGGGTTCAATTCAGGACCCTCACCCACCAATAATCGACATCTGGATGACGCCGGATGTTCCGGAATGGAAAATAATAAACGATATGCGCATATCGACCCCCCGACTATCTACTGTGAGTGACTTTTTTTTCTTTCTCTTCATCAAGCCATTCATCATTTTGTTTGCTTCTGAGTTACTTATTATTTTAATTAATTATTGTATAAAGAGAATTGATTTTGTTTATATGTATATATCAAAATATTTTCTTTTCTTTCACTACACACTTTTATTTTTTATAACAACAAATCAGCAACAGTTTTTTATTTGTTTATATTTTAATTCCATTAAATTTGTATACCATTTTGGAAGGGTTTTATTCTATATTTTTGTTCTTTATTATTCTTGTGATTTTATTAATCTTTTCAGGTCCTCCGTTTTATTTATTTTTTTTATATCAACGAACCAGCGAACATTTTTTTTTTTTCTCTGGGGGAGAGGTACGTTTTTTTCATTTGAGAAAAGCCCCTCGCCCCAACATTGTCAGTTATTAATATTATTTTAATTAATAAATTATAAGCTGCATTAACAATTTGGGTTTAGGAAGGATTTGAATAAATATAAATAATTTGGCCGTTCTTAGGCGATCGGGATAAGGCGTCAACATCGATTGGCTCGTGCCTGTAGCGGCTCCGAACCGAATCCAACCTGGGGTCGACTTTTGTTTCTGCGGCGGTCCCACGAGATGAAATCTTGAGCCCCTACTATGGTTAGAATAGAGTGTTATCTCAATTATAACCCCTCCTTCTCGAAGGTCAGAAATAACCGGAAAGGGACTTATAAAAACAGAATTAAGAATATGTTCTGCTGTATCAGGTTGTTTATACCATTTATAAATTAATTTTTGATTTTTACGTATTATGGACATGTTTAGAAAATTTCGAATCTAGGATGGATAGAATTCACAAATGAAATGCAAAGTAATGATGGTATGAATTTTCTAGACATGTCATGAAGTTGGATCTTATATTTTAAAAAGTATGAAATCAAGTTAGAGATATTTTTTTTTTAAGTAGAGATAATTTAAAGTTTTTTGATTTTTGGCGTCCTGAAATGTAGAGAATATAACTGAAGGTCTGATTGCTTATGGACAACTAGCATGACTATAATTCAAGATGTACAATATTGTCATTTAATATGTGGCAATTTATAATAGCATTTTTATAAATTGTTAAATATAGATGAAAATGATGCTGGACATCTAAAGCTCCCTAAATACTCGAATAAATAATTTAAAAAAATAAATAAGATTGTTTATGATAACGAACCTAAAAAACTGTTAAAAATTAAAACAGTCTACTAACCAAAAAATAAAAATTTTAGTTTTATAGGAGATTTTTTTTAAAATGTGTTATTTGAGCTCTGTCATAATATTTCGGCGAGTTTACCGATTTTAATTAAATTCATTAGAGCCGTTTTGGAAATAATCCCCCAAAAAATGTCAAATCGATTAAATAAAAAGACACTTCAGTAAGATCTACTTAACGAAAAATTTACGTGTTTATGTGAAATTAAATACACAATGTATTTCACTGATTTTAACTCTTAATTCGTTGGTATCGCTTTTGACTTTATTTAATATTATAAAAAGTCTATTTTAGATTTTAAAGTCGATATCACGAAGATATAGAAAAACTCACATAATCAGTAAGAACAAGTATAAATGACAACACTTATAGAACTAGTAAAATGAATAATAATAAACAAACTAACCTGCCACAGTATATTCGTATCTTAATAAGGGAAAAACTAAGAACAAGATCGAAGTGGCATAGGACCAGATATCCAACTGACAAAACGTATTACACCAAATTGACTAGCAAACTTAATGCAGAAATTAGAAAATTCAAAATTTACTTAACTTCACCGAAAATCTTACAACTACTGACAAATCATTATGGAGAACCACCAAACAGCTTTTGAAATTCAAAGATTTTAACCTCTTCTCACCGAATCCCAAACCTGGACCAGAACTGACGAACAAAAATCGCAAACCTTTGGACAACACCTTTCTAAAACCTTTATTCCGCATCCTGATATCCTTAACCCAATTCACCTTGAATGTATGGAAGCAGAACTCAATAATCCACTCCAAATGACCCTACCACCTAAAGCATTTCATCCTTCTGAAATATCCAGCATCATTCAACGATTACCAACCCGCAAAGCTCCTGGATACGACCTAATAACATCCCACATCCTTAAACTTCTTCCTCGAAAAGCCATCCTATTCCTCACCTACATATATAACGCCGTTCTCCGTTCCACATATTTTCCTGACCCATGGAAACTATCTATAATCAAAATGATCCCCAAACCTCAAAAGCCGCCAGAACATCCATCCTCTTACCGTCTCATCTCTCTATTACCGATCATGGGAAAAATCCTCGAAAAACTTTTTTTGAAACGCCTATACCCCATCCTAGATTCCAATCATATAATCCCAGATCACCAGTTTTGATTCCGAACGTCCCACTCCACTATCCAGCAATGTCATCGTGTGGTGGACGTTGTCTCGTCTTCTTTGGAGCGCGGAATGTACTGCGCGGGAGACTTTTTCGATATAGAGCAGGCCTTTGAACTGGCACTCGGGACTGCTTTACAAACTCCGTAAATTCTTACCTCCTACATATTTTCTCATCATCCGTTCCTTTCTTACTAATAGATTATTCCAAGTAAACCACAATGGTTCCTACTTATCCCTCTATTTTCAATCCGCTGGTGTTCCTCAAGATAGTATTCTCGGTCGCATCCTTTACACCGTCTATACAGCTGACATCGCAACAACTCCTAACACTATCCTTACCACGTATGCTGATGACACATGTGTGCTCACAGTTAGTAATAACCAACGGATCAAAGGATTGCATCCCAAGCTCTCCAGTCACATATCACAATCCTCGAAGAATGCTGTCTAAATTGGAGGATAAAAATAAATCCCAACAAATCCCATCAAATCACATTTACTCTTCGTCGTAAACCTGCCGACTGCCCTATAGTATACTTTAATGATATGGCTCTTACCCCTGTAGAACAGATTCGTTATCTTGGACTACATCTTGACAAACGACTAGCCTGGAATCCTCATACAAGACTGAAAAGACAGGAAACTGCACGCAGATTCTATTACAGCACTTACTAGACAAACGTTCTAAACTTCCAACTCATTACAAAAGACTGATCTACATGACAATAATAAGGCCCATCTGGACATACGGAGTTGAGCTTTGGGGATCCACTAAACTTTCGAATTCCTCTCGTCTCCAATCTTTACAATCCAAAATCCTTCGTAAAATCCTCAATGCTCCTTATTTTGTTACTAATAAAACCATCCATAAAGACCTAAAGGTTCCTTATGTAACCGATCTA
>NW_027114399.1:0-17662 GCF_000696795.3 Halyomorpha halys | reverse complement strand
GGCGCCTGAAAAGAAGATGGCCTCGTGACCTTATATTGTAAACTGTTTTTAGAGTTCTACTACTGGGTAGTTTCTCTACATCCTGTATCATATCAATGGTCATTATGATCAAATTTACTTGTATTTTTTATAAAGTTGTAAATATCAATAAATAAATAAAAAAAAAAACAAAGTCAATATCAAATCTATCAATGAGAGAGGAAACGCATGATCAGCAGTTGGGGATAGAGATGAAATGAATTATTATTCCAATCCCTACCGCTGCCAATATTCTGCCGATGCTGGCTGAGTGGCGATGCAATATATATTAGGCATCCAATTAATAAGGCTCTGTTCTTCGTATCTCCGTCTCTCATATATTTCTGATTCCAAGATCCATTTTTAATATTTTCACAACCTCTTCCTATCTCGATATTCGGGAAAACGATAAAATTTTTCGGTATTGCAACTGGTTGAAGTGATACACCAAATTTATTTACGACCGATATTTTACACTGATTATTTTTAATTTTGTTTTTATTTGTTTGTATTCTTATTTCCTCACATTCTAAAAGTAAGAAATGAGGATTCTTCGAAGTTAGGATTAAAACTATTTCTAAATAATCATGGAAATAAATGATGATAAAACGATAATTTACTTTATGATAATTATAAATATAGTTATATTAGCAATGATATAATTACGGTAATGATATAATATCAAAATCCATTAATTTTAAAATAATAATTATCCTAATAACTTTTAACTTAATTATTAATTACACTTCCTGCATAATGAATATTTGGCACAATTTTTTCCACTATTAATTTTGCCTGAAACATCTGTCTGAAACTCTTACTTGAACTGAATTGAATATAATATTTCTTTCTTACCAATACTCTAATTTTCATGACCCTATTTTGCATTGTTTGAGTCGCCAGAATAATTGACGAATAGTAACGAATGGGTTAGTTATAGTTTTAAAAGAAATATTTTTAACTCCAGTAGAAATAAAGACTTCTTTAATTATATAAAAATTTGTGATCAGATGGTTAGGTCTAGATCTATCTCACTGAGATGTGTGGGCAGCGCCGGTTTGAATCTGGGCTAGGACGTTGACTTTCCATTAGAGGGGGGTCCCACAAAATTAAAAACATGACCCTCCACTGTGGTTAGAATAGATTGGTCACCTGATAACTAGGCAAACATTACCCTCGCCGTGGATATCCTTAAAAAGAAATTGTGATTTATTGGATTGTTTAGCTGTTTGAATATTTTATTTACATATTTATTTTACATGAGAGGCTAGTAATCAGAATCTTAAAATAAATCATAGCAGTAATTTTTGTCTAGTTTTTTTTGGAATTTAGTTTTTATGTTTATTACTATAGAGCATTTATGTTGTCTTATTTTTTTTCTATGATGCGTACATTTGCCTAACGTGGATTGTTGGACGTTATTTATCGGCATTTGTGAGAATTGATACTTGGTTTTAGAATCTTGTCTGTTAATCCTTCTATTATTTATTCTACTCCCTTCTGCAATTCCTCTACCATTTCTACCTATAAATCCTCTGCTTAAGTTTATTTTAAAGACGACTTATTCTTTAACCATTACTAAATGCTAAATCATTTGTTTATTTTTTGTTGCACCTCGTTTTAAATGTGTGTATTATTCGTCTAGGACTACAATTATAATGTATGAAACAAATTATAATAAAGGAGGTAAGCAAAAAAAAAGAAATAAAAAATATATATCTGGCTAATATGATGATGATAATATGATTTATAAAAATTAGCAAGTATTTCTAAAAAAGGTATTTATGGTAGTTCTATAGGAATCTGTTCGAAAATATAATTAGTATATATTTTAATATTTTATTATTAAACATATGCATATAGTATATATTTTATTACATTTAATGGGTGCTTTGATATAAAAGTCATTTTATATTTTAATTTCGTTCCTTCTTTTTAATAATGAATCAATATTTATTTTTTTAAGATCTGATCAAGCTTGACAGTTTTTTTATTTGAATCGTACTACTTCCTTTGTAAATAATAAACTTTTATCATATTTTTTTTTTTTTAAATCATATAAAGAAAATTGTTTTGTTACATGATTAAGTTTGGACTATTTGGAAACTGGATCATGCCTGCAATTTAATGGTGTTATCAGTTTCAGGATAAATTAATTTATTTTATTTTTCATTGCATTATTTTAGTTTAAGAAAATATACTATTTTTTGACCGGGAAAATAATCCAAAAAATACAGATTCTTAGACTTTATTTCCTTTAAATTAAATATTATATCTAATGCCTAGAAAATAAAGTAAAGAATGTTTTAATGCGTCCTGACTTTTTTTTTCGAACGAAGTTTGACCGTTGATAGATTTAAAAAAAAATTGACATATGCAGACAGATCGTTAGAGCTAGAAAGACCAATTTGACCTATCGAAAAAAACCCATGTTCTTTTTAGGCCTATAGAAATATCCGTTAAGTCTCTGGTTCCGGTTAAGGAGATTTTACATTAGAACTTACTTAAAAAAAAAGTGCGATACTTCAAATTAAAATATGATGGAGGCAATATCAAAACCTATCCAAAGTGCAACAGGGAAACTTTTTTTTTTTTTTTTTTTTTTTTTTTTTACGATGAGTGATGTGAAATATCAATAATCTCCTTTAAATTGAAGGATACAATTTTTTTAATGAGTGGTTGTTCAAAAAGTCTAATTACCTAAAATAACTTTATATTTTACATTCACATTGGTTTGTAAATAACGGCCTACCCGCGGTTCAGTTACAGCCAG
Source organism: Halyomorpha halys (assembly GCF_000696795.3). Classification (NCBI taxonomy): domain Eukaryota; kingdom Metazoa; phylum Arthropoda; class Insecta; order Hemiptera; family Pentatomidae; genus Halyomorpha; species Halyomorpha halys. The sequence continues at coordinate 14,871 of NW_027114399.1, read as the reverse complement.
CGCAGCAGATCGCCCTCCATTGGGATTCGAAGCAGACCCCTACGACACTAGAATCTTAAACGGAACCGAACCAGAACGACCGAAACCGCAGACTTAGAGCGTATCTTGCTCAACTGAAGGGAGACCAAGTGGTCGTAAATTTCATGTAGTTCCGTGGCCCTAGTGAGATAATATTACCTCGAGTGAGCGCCAGCATCGAGGAGGACCCTCTCCCATTGTGATTGCCCATTAAATTATTTACAGCTCTCGGTTTAGTGTATCGCAATTATGATAAAGGTTTATGGCGTAATTTGTCTCCATACTAACCCTGAGTGTTCTCGGTACTTAGAAGATGAGTTTTAGCTAACTACTTCTTGAAACTATTTCTTAATGAAAACTAACTTAATGATCTCATAGAAAATTATAAAACTTTTCCTCATTAAACTTAGTTTAATATTCACGACATTTTTCAATTTCAGGTGCTTTTTAAATATTGCTCGATTTAACTATCTTATGTCTCCTCTTCCCGTTTCAATTAAATATTTCAGAAATGATATATCGAATTCCTCTCGAATCCAATCCTTACAGTCCAAAATCCTTAATGCTCCTTACTTTGTCACAAATAAAGTCATCCATGAGGACCTCAATGTTCCATATGTTGCCGATTTGGCCAGAACCAGATACTATTCTTTCCATGATAAACTTCTCAACCACCCATATCCACTTGTTTCTAATCTGGCTTCTCCTTCATTACCTAATAATCCTCCTAGGCGTCTGAAAAGAAGATGGCCTCGAGATCTTCTCCTCTAGAAATGTTATTGGAGTACTATCAGTAGGTAGATTCTCCACATGTTTTTATCATGTTACTATGTCACCTACAGCAAATTTTCTTGTAGTATATATGTGTATACAGTTGTAATTAACAATAAATAAATTATTACAAAAAAGAAATGATATAGGACTATCACTCCCTGGGAGTCTTAGTGGGTACTAAATATGTATGCATATATGTAGATATATATATTTTATCTGTTTAAGAAATTAAATTCGTAGGTAAGGAAAAAAGGGTCTTAGTGGTGCAGGATATGGGCTGCAAGGATTGCCTTGCAATTATATAAATTTTGACTTTATATGCATTGCAAAGCGTTCCTCATTGTTTATTAATTTACATGTAGGAATTTATAATTGCTTTAAAAATTACTGCTCTATAAAAAAAAATTATCACTTATTAATCCGTTAATTAAATGTATTAATTGTGAAATGACATCGCCAATAGTTCTGACGTATATTATTGTAAAAGATATTTCTACCTCCATCTTTAGCTATCATTAAAAAAATATTTCTTCCCTAGAAACTTGCTGTAATAAATTGCAGTGTTTTTAGGTAGATTTACAAACACGCGTTTCCTCCTTTTTCACTCACGTTTTTTTCCACTGGCATGCTTGGGTTTTTTGCGAAATGTAATTTTTTCCGGGGTAAAGAATAGCGCAAATACAGCTGAGGCATTTTTCAAATAGACAAAAATAATTCGTATTTGAGTCATAAATAAATTAATTCTTATATTAGTTTATTTACTTGCGATTTCTTACAAAGATCAAGGCCAGCTGCTGACAGAAAATATATTTTCTGTTAAATCAGCTTTGGTTCCAAAGGTTCTTTATGTGCTCACCCAAGCTATATAAGAAGCCCTTCATTGGGTTTGAAGGGATGAATCTGGTGGCTCACCGTGAATGCTGACTGAATCACTTCCAATATAACCGTTGGTCAAACAGTGGATAATGAACTGATAGACGTTTTACTAAATTTTTGTATTTCACGTATCTTAAAATGTAAAACATACATTCTGCAAAAACGTAAGGTCTGCAAAAATCAACTTTATTTTAATATTCATAATATTAATAATTAAAAGACATGTTTACATCATGGTAAATTTTACAATTCACAAACATACACAAAATCGGAACTACTGTTATTTAAAAAAAAAATAATCCATAATTGAATCGGACGTTAAATGTATTTAATATTTAATTAAAATTTTTATTCATATAATAAAGAATGGATACTCAATTTCAAACTTTTTAAAACTATCAAAATATTTAGTTTTAGAACATTGACCAAGCTGCTTTCTAGAAATGGGTATTTTAAATATTTAATTTTAGTATTATGCTCCGAAAGTTGCATTTGACTTATCCGAATTCCGGAATATTTTATTTTTGATATTTGATTATTTTGATTTGAAATTTTATTTTTTTTTAAATTTAATTAAAACAGGAACAAAGTAATTACTTATCGGAATTTTTTAAAATGTCAATGTGATTTTCGATATTTTATTTTTTCAATAAAATCAAGCAGCAAGAAATTATTGAAAAATATTATTTTTCCAGAAAGTATAGGTAAATGAAATATAATTATAATTATATCCACTTAGTATTAAAAATCATATTTGTAGTGCCTCGATGGTGAATAATATAGCGCCTTCTTTAGCTTGATAAACCGGTTTCATGAATAAGTTATGCGGATTTGGTATCTTTGATTTAGTCTGGCGCATGCTTCAGTTCGGTATGTCAAATTTTAAAATTACAGTACTCCATAAGTCACACAGGTGTAAAACATAAACTACTGTATTAGGGAAAAAAAGGAAAGAAAATTTTCAACTATATTAGTCCAATATATATTTAGTAAGAAATATTAAGGTTTTGTATTAAGGGCGTGAATAGTCGCTTAAACCAGAAAAGCTAATAAATTAATCAACCACAAAAAAAAGTAAAGAAGAAATATTTAACTGGAAACTTTCTTACTTCTATGATTCTCAATAATTAATTATGATTTACCAAATTACCATATCTGCCTCTATTTTTTTCTAAACTCTACATAATTTATTTATTATATTACAATTTGTATTAACAATGTATATGTGTGCTTAGTAATAGATATTATTGGATTCTTATTTTTATCATATTCTGTATCATCTTATTTTATTCTTAATATTATATTAATTCACTAATTATAAATTTGTAGCTTAATTATTCACTTCAAAATTCTTTCATTTATTTTTTTTAATAATTAATATTTTTTGCTTTATTTTTATTTTAGTAGTTGTTAATTAAATTGTTAATTGTATCACTTTAGATCAATTCATATTGTACTTATGTAGCTTAAAAATTGTATAGCCTCCACAAAATCCTAATTGTCTAAGCTGTAATATTTACATCTCAGTTATGTCTATCATTTTTATGTGTTATTTTGGCATCGACCGATAGATGTCATCTGGTCGGACCATAAGGGATGTAATTTTTTAAATGAATAAAATAAATAGGATATTATATATTCTTTGCGCATAAATATTCCACATGTTGTTTATTGAGTATATTTTCTACATAGACTTTATGGAAAAAAGTTTAGTCCTAGTAGGTATGAATAACTTTTCTCATTGATTGCTGTGGTGTTCTTCGAAACTTTCGAAATTTCCATATTAAAATATTTGACGAACCTCCATTCAAAAACAATCACCTCCAGATAGATGAAGAAGTTTAATTATTCAAATTTATACTCGTTTAATTTATGTTTAGAAAACTCCTTGCTGTAAGCCCCTGGGGATCCTCAGCCCCCTCTTGGTTACAACTATTAAACGGGTGATTAATTAGTTTACCAACTTTGATTCAAACTCGGTTTAATTTTTATAATTCAAAACTAAAACTTCCAACAAAATTAATTAAAACCTTGTTCAGGCTCGGCATTAGCATACAGATTCAAGATCAAAGTTTATCAATTTTTTCCCTTAAATATTTAATAAATTAAAGATGAAATGATCCGTATCTATTCTGGAAGACGTATATCTCTCATTTCACAGTTAATGAAATACTTTTGTGTAATTTGATAGAGTTGTATTTTACAGTCTCCTACTCTAGATTATAACAATATATTGAGTTATTCATATGATGCATATTGCACGCCCACCTTAAATGTGTAAACCGGTTCTGTGAATAAGTTATGCGGATTGGATCTGTTACTTCGTTGCGCATATCCTTCTGTTTAGGTCGGTATCTTTATTTATAATTTTGATAGAATTAATTTTATCGAACGGAATGTAAATATGATTATATCCATCCAGAGTTTGATGTGGTAAATAAGCGGGATTGTTGGGAAAAATTATATTAATATTGATGAAATTCATTTCACTGAAAAATAATAATTTAAATACTTCTTACATAATATTAAAATATTTAATTATATTAAATATTAAATAAATTTTAAATATATCAAATAATAAAGGCAAGCTAATTACTATAAATGATAGGAGGGGGGAAATGGGACATATTTAATTTTTGTGGGAAAATATAAAACAGTTTAAAATATAAACTGTAATAGTGCTCAGCACTCGGTTGTGCACTTTATGATGGGGTATCATCCTTTGGCTAGGGCGAGATCCAGTCTTTCTCGGCAACTTGACAACATTCTGTCGTTTCGGAAACTCCACAGTTCATTGTTAGCAACCTTTTTCAACCTCAGACCCAATTCGAAACATAATAATTTGGGAATTAAGTTTCCAGGACTATTTCTCTGTAGACCCCTATAGGCAGAATAGCAGCTGAAATTAGAACGCTAACATGCAGAAGAATCTTTCGGACTGTGTAGACATACTTTACCAAGTAAACAGTTTTACACGTATTTCAGCAGCTTCATGGCAGTAGTCTCCAAATTTTATCGGATCTAATATCTCTCCTCTATTGATTGAATTTGGAATTATTCTCATTTGATGGATATTTTAAATTTCCATTTTTGTCAGTGATAACAGATTTCAAGAGTTTTCGAAAAAAATCTTAGGGAAGTATGTCCCGTACCTTATTTTATAAAATCTACATGCATGTTAAAACCACATCTGAATATTTTTATTTCGCATTTTAAGTGTGTTTTTATCAGTTCTCCGTGCTTCGAAGGCAAAATTCGATATAAGAAAATATTCGACATAAATTTTACTCGCGCTCGTAACGGTGAATTCTTCATTGGACTGACTGTTGTGACTCACTCTTAGTTTTAAATTAACCCTAAGATATTAATTTTGGAAGGCTTATGGCTTATACTTGGAACAAAGTTACTGACTTGTACAAGGATGACTTTAACATCGTTACTTTTTAACTCCTAGTAAATCAGTTGTAACCAATATCACATCATGCAAAGAAAAGTCTCAGCGTTTGTATAATGAAGTTCGTAATCGTATATTGTAATACCTATGTTGAAATTCGTATTTATGACTAATAAGCTTTGATTATTAAACAGAGCCCAGATATCTCATTTCTTTAGCGACTTAATATCGAAGTGTCCTTCATAATGACTTCGGAATAATCATTTTATACTCACTCACTGTTGGGCGCTACAGTCCTTGTAGGAGCTGGGCCTCTACCACCATTCTCCCCCATGCCTTGTGGTCTCCAGCGAGACTCCTCCAATTTTCAATTCCTATTCCTCTCAAATCATCTTCCAAATCATCCAGCCACCGACGCCTGGGTCTGCCCCTTTTCCTTTTCCCTCCTGGTGCACCATTTAGCATCCTTCTAGGTACCCTACAGGACTCCATCCTTTCCACATGTCCCAACCACCTTAGCCAGCTCTTCTTAATACCACAGAGGATATCAGGCTCTCCATACAATTCATTTATTTCATCATTGCTTCTGATTCTCCACATGTTCTCCTCTTTAACGGCTCCAAAGATCTTTCTCAGGACTCTTCTCTTCCAAACCAGTAGAGCTCTTCTATTTTCCTTGGTAGGGTCCACGTCTCACTCCCATACATTACCACTGGGCTAATTATTGTTTGTTGTACAACAAAAACTTTGCTTTCCTGGAAAGACTTTCCATCATCATTTTATACACGTGCATTTAAAACAGTGCTATCACGGATTAAAATCAAATTTTTGATAAAATTTGCAGATTTAGATAGCTGAATCCTATTTGTTCATGGAAACAGAGGCCAAAAGAATTAACAATAACAATTTAGAACACTGTGCTCGGTCATATTCAAAAGACAGACAATTTTAAAAAAGAGTTTTTTAAACAATTCAAAAATAGAACAAAAAATATTTTAAAACATTCTTTTTTGATGTCTAAAGTGTCATATCTAAAATATAGCAGTGACAGCATATTAATAGATAAAATAATATAAATGAAGTGACCCAGAATTTCGACATCAAATTCCGAACTTCACAGCGGAGATTTATAGCCAGTTGTAAAAATACAAGTGTAATGTAAACACAACCGTAAAAATCCTTTTCTCCATCTAAAACTTGGAAATAGTTTCATAAATCACACGGTGGGATATACTTGAAAAGTCATTTAGGGAAAGGTTGCGAATATTTTTTTTTTACCACTGTTTAGGATATTGGACTTTATAACTTTTTTCAAAATAATCTTGTTCAATTTTGAATCATCACTTTCCCGAATAATTCAAAACCTACACATCTCTTGGAATTTTCAATATGATCTTGTGAAAGACTATTAAATTGTCTAATAAGATTAATTTAAAAAACATAAACACTCTCAGACCAATATTAGTGAAGAGATGGTAACAATGTAAGTATTAGTATTTTACTCAGAGCGGTTAGAAAAGTCATATGTATGGATTCTTTTAAATTTTAAAATACATTACAACTATGTTAAATGTTTTATGTAAAATATTTTTGTGTGAACCCATCCATACGTATACGGAAAATTAAAACGTGTATGTCAATAATCAAAATAGAAATATTAGCTAAATAGAATAACCACAATACATCACACTCTTTGAAGATATGTTGAACGATTTGATTTATTTTTTCATCACATTTTGTCATATTGCTTAAAAAATTCTAATTTATTATATGGTTTTTACAGATGACCCGCTACAAGAAAGCAGATTTTGAAGAAGACATCAGCAGTATTGGGTCAGTTCAGCTGACAGAGGGTGTGTCCACTACAGCCACTCACATCAGGTACCATACGGTGAGTAGTACAAGCTATAGATTGTTTTATTATTAGTAATAACTTTATACATCAATATTATACAATATTTTACTATTTACTTTTACAATTAATGCCAACATCATAATTTTTTTTTACCCCTATTTGGTCATTCTTGACATGGGGGGGGGGGATTAAAGAGGAAACCAACCTATTCTATTTAGGATAGGAGGGTCGAGTTTTCATTCCATGGACCCACCATGAAATAAATATGAATCTCCCTAGGCCGAAATTGAAACGACTCCGTTGCAGACATGAAGTTGCTAAAGAGACGTCTCAACCCTCTCATCTACAATGGGCTCTATCCCTAACAACTATTCAAATGGGCATTTCAAACTTGAATATTAATTGGAATCAGAAAACTGGATACTAAAAGCTTGATTAAGAAAACAAAATCCTTTAGGATTAATGATATATATGTTATTATTCGTGAAGAAAGATTTCTTTTATTATGGCATTGAGCTTCATGGATTTTTTTCAAGTTGTTACAATTTGTTTATTAACTAAATTACTCATTAATTAATTATTTTGACACCCTAATTCCATCTAATATTGAAACCACTTTTAATGCTTTGTGTGTGGTTGCTTTTTAAACTTATAATTGCTACTATAAATAGTTAGCTTAAATATTTTATAGTATCAAAGCATATCATGATGATAAGGAAGGAAAATATATTTTATTTTTTTTAATAATTTATTTATTGATATTTACAACTGTATACATATATACATATCAAGTAAATTTGCTGTAAGTGATATTATGACATGATAAAAACATGTGGAGAATCTACCCATTTATAGAACTCCAAAAACATTTCTAAAGGAGAAGATCTCGAGGCCATCTTCTTTTCAGACGCCTAGGAGGATTATTAGGTAGTGAAGGAGAAGCCAGGTTAGAAACGAGTTGGTTTGAGTGGTTGGGAAGTTTATTATGGAAGGATTGGTATCTGGTTCTGGTCAAATCGGCAACATAGGGGACATTGAGGTCCTGATGGATGATTTGATTTGTGACAGAGCATTAAGGATTTTACTAGATTATTATTTAATTATATATTTTTTCATATCTTAACTCAAAGGTTTTTAAGAGGATCTGAAAATTTGTTCTTCAATGATTTGCTGCAAAAATAAGATTGCTTTCATTTTTTAAGTTTTTTAGAGTTGGTAAAAAAAATGTGATATTTCGAAATTATGAGATTATACAAAAACAGTCCAAATTTTCAAAAATTAATTTTTCGATATATTTAGACAGTATTTTCCTTCGAAAATGTAACTTATATATGATATGATGATGACAGCCTAAATCGGATTGTGAAAGCAAACTCTTTTTTTAAAAAAACTTATAACAAATCCTATTAAAAATACCAAAAAATCTTCAAGTATTTGATCATTTAAGAATAATATGGCATGCCCGGGCCTGAATAATCTCTGTAGCATTCTGAAATCGTTTCCAATAAAGAATTGAAGCAGAGGACTAACATCAAGTCAATAGATGAACTGATCAAGAAAATAAAATAGAAGTTACCCTAAGGAATGCTAAAAAAGCTATAAAGAAACATACACTTTTCTGGAAGACACAGGAAACTCGGAAGCAACGAATATCCAGAAACGAAGGGAGGTAAACCAAACAGTATGGTAATGGTGAGAAGTGAAAAATGTAGCTTTAGGTAGAATTCGTGACGAATCTTTGTTCCAATGGGAGCTAAAGGATCACTGCCAATAAAATATCATATTTATTTAACACTTTATGTAAAAAAGTATATTCATTGTTGTAAGAAGTTAGTTTAAAAGTTTTATAAAGAAATATAACAATTATAATAACGGACCCTAAGGTCAAGGTTCACTTTGACCAAGTCCGGTTTTAGTATGAGTGAGAGAGATCAGACGTAGTCACGGACAGGCTAATATTATTTGTCTGAGAGAAATTTTTTAGGTGGATGCATTTGTTTTATAAATTGTAATAACTAAGGAATTAGACGGTTTCATCTCCTTAATAATATGAGAATTGCTGATTAAATTTATACAATTCAGGCACAAACAGGATAAAAATATTTGTTAACCACAAAAATGGTACACATTGCTGCTTTGTTACAATAGTAGCACATCTCCAAAAAAATAGAAGGTCGTTGATTGTCCACAAGTAATATTGAAGAGGAAGATGATCCGGGTGCTGTCAAAATAACTCAAATATTAAATTTTTTTTTTTATTAAGTGAGTCAATGTTTCTCCCTACTATTAAGGCCTTCATCAGAGCTAAAAAAGATACCAACAACTAAAATAATATAGCAAAGTAAGAGAACAGATAAAATGAAATTAATGTAAACCAAGGCGGAGTTAAATATTTGTATTTGTATTTATAGTTTTTGAAAATTAATGAAAACGAAAATAATAACAGATAATTCTACCTCACTATACAATACAAACATATAATAACTTTTATCTACGTTTTATTTCCGTTTTCATTAATTGCCTTATACCTTTTTGTTCTTCTTTTTGTTTAATTTTACTTTTCACTGTATGCCTTATTTCTATTTTCTTTAATTAACTTTTTTTTTCATTTTTACACAAACTTTCACACAATTTAAATCATTTTTAACCATACCTTTGTTTACTTTCATTTTATGTTATCTATTATCTTACTTTGTTGCATTGTTTTAGTTGTTTGTATCATTTTTAGCTCTGGTAAAACACCGCAAAGTGGGCCGATACGTTCACTCACATTAAATAGATTATTTATTACTGTTATTTTTAAAAAAAGTTTATAAACACTTACACATATTTTAAATAATTTTTAGCCATACATTAGTTTACTTTTATTTCTTTTCATCAGTTCTATTACTTTGTTACATTATTTTTGTTACTTGTATCATATTTAGCTCTGATGAACCCCTGAATAGTGGGGCTAAAGGTTGACTCACAATAAATTATTTAATATTTGAGTTATTCTGACTACACCCAGACCATCTTCCTTTTATATATTACTCGTGATCAATCAACGACCTTCCATTATTTTTTTTAGATGTGCTACTATTGTAACAAAGCAGCGATATGTACTATTTTGTGATAAACAAATATTTTTGTCCAGTTTGTGCCTCAATTGTATATATTCGAGATGAAACTTCTGTTTCCTTAGTTATTACAACCTATAAAATAAATGCATCCACCTTTAAGAGTTCTCTCAGACAAAGAATACCACTCCCACTGTGACTACCTCTGATCTCTCTCACTCATACTAAAACTGGACTTGTTGATGGGCTTGGTCAAAGTGAACCTTGACCTTAGGGTCTGTTATTACAATTGTTACCTTTCTTTATAAAAGCTTTTTAACTAACTTCTTAAAACAATGAAAATACTTTTTCACATAAAGTTTTAAATAAATATGATGTTTATGGGGATTAATCCTTTCGCTCCCATTGGAACGAAGGGTCGTCACGAATTTTATCAGGTGCTAAATTTTTTTGGTGAAACCCCACAAAGTGTTAAAACTCACAAATATTTTATTTATTCTGACCACAGCAGTACCATTATCCTTTTATATGATTTTTGTGTGTGTGTGTGTGTGTGTAGCAATTCTAATAGTTTTTCGAAAATCTATAGGACGACCTCAGTAAGTAATCACTTAAATCACGTAAAAGTAATCACAGTTTGAAGTAATATCTTTGGAATACGTCCGATTCTGAATAAAATCAAAACTATTATTTTAGTCAGATGTAGCACTATTCAAGCAAAGCAGCTATGTAAGCCTAAACTCCCTCCAGGATGAAGCTAACACTATTTTCCAGAAAATAATTTAATTATTGAATGGTCTACCTTATATATATTTATCTTAATTTTAATACCTTAATCAAAACCTTCTAAAATTCACCTCATCTTTTTAAAGTTTCCAAGATGTAATAAATATTTCTGAAATTCCCTTCATCTCCTGCTACCCTCTTTCATTCTCTCATACAATTACTGATGCTGCTCAATGCATGGAGGAGTAGTGTGATCGATATGAGACTAAATAGATTAATTTACGTGGTTACAGCTTTTCTATCGCATGCTGTTATTCTTAGCCAAGATGGTTTTCTCCTTATTTCCGAAAACACTATCTTTTGGTTTTATTCTTATACCAACCTTTAAAAAAAAACAAAAAAAAACTTATAATATTCATCATTCGTTTTGTCTTCGTTTAAAATACAATATCTCAAACTACCGATATGTACATCTCTTTTCATAGTACTACACCCGTGTAAAATCTCATCGTACCTCGTTTTGGTGTTTCTCTTTAAATTTCATTCAAATACCATGTATTTCTCCATCTACTCAATGATCAATATTTCACATATATTTTATATATAAAGAATGGATACATTTTTTATCTTCAATTCAATATAGTATTTTTAAAATACTCTAAAAAATGTTACTTCATCAATACATTATTTTAATAAATTTATTAAAATTATACATAATTAAAATAATATATAAAAATTAAATAGTAATCACTATTATTTTAGAGGAGCGCGAGACTCATAATTCACTTTTTAATTCCATTTCATTTATATTGAAAAACAAAAACATTTTGTCGCTTATGTAGAAATTAATTAACAAAAATTAATATATTTATCTCTTCCTCGTGGTCTTAATATACGTACATGAAATAATTGAATTCTTCAACACGAATGAATAATTAATTCAGCACAATATAGCTATAATATTTCAATATAAATGCAACATAAATCAGACAAAACCAAGCCATTATAAAACATCGGCGTTATCTCAGACAGCCATTTAAATCGACTGTCCATTAAAATTCCATTGAGGCTGTTGTTTGGCCTTTTTAAAAGCTTTATAACTTAAACTTCTTTTTCATTCTCTTTCATTAAAATAAGAAGTTTTTATATCAGACAATTACGTTATAGGATCCGACTAGTACGTTTTTATAATGGACTGTTAAATTCAACTTACTTTTATTAAGAATTTCAAATAAACTCTAACTTTAATGATCAGTACTTTTCTATATTTTAAATCCTTTTAGATTCAATATCATGTATATTTTAACATCTCATTTATTGGAAGATAACCAAATACAGAATATTAGTAGTAACAAACACAGGTGACATTACATAAACTCAGGTTCCAAGACCTCTATATGTTATTTAAATGATTTAAACCAATTTTTCTACATCTTCAATTGATTATTAATTTATTTATTTATATGTATTCATATTTTAATGAAGTTAAAACATCAAATATTTTTATACACGAAACTATTAATTTCAAATATAATATAGATTTAAATGTCATGTAGATTTCTATATATATAAATATAAATGCCATAAAGATTATCCATATAAAGAGTGTCCCAAAATTAACACAAGGTTTGAATTTTCCACCAGTAGTGCTAACAACACTGTTAAAAATATAAAATTCTCACCTGATAGTTTAGCGTTAGTAAAACTGGAGCGTAACACGATAGAATAACGTGTTTTTATTGTTGAAAAATATTTAAAAAATAATGAAAGTCTTGTTGTCACAATTCGAAAATTTCGTACAAAATATGGGGAAAATAGTCATTTCACTGTGAAGAGAGTAACAACAAATTCATTGGTGATGCTAAGCACATTGGTCGTCTTAAAACATGCCGTTCAAATGTCAATATCGAAGCAGTGCGTGAGAGTGTTGGAGAAAAGCTTGGAGCATCAGACAAGAATTGCAAATTTCAAGGAGCTCTCTACAGCGTATACTCACTGAAGTTCTGCGTCTTCATGCTTAAAAAAATTAATTGACGCAACAAAAGCCTAATGACCATGCACAGCGAATAGACTTCGTTAAATGGATGGAACATTAACAAGTGAATGCTGGTTTATCGAATACAACAATTTTCAGCGATAAATCACATTTTCACCTTGAAGGATTTAGTAATCATCAAAGAGATTCCACATTTAACTACCAAAAAGTTTGGGTTGTAGGCATCATTGGACCATACTTTTTCGAAAATGAATTTGGTCAAGCAGTGAATGTCATTGTTGCTCGATATCGCGACATGATAACACAGTTAATTGGATGATATTAATGTGCGCAACAAGATGGTGGCTACATACAATGTGAAATAATTCAGTCATTGACTTAGACATTTCCTGGCTGTACACTCGTTTTGGTGATGGGAATTGATCAACAAGATTGTGTGATTTAACACTATTGGATTTTATTTTTTAAGTGGTTATTTAGAGTGTATGACAACAAGCACGCAGGCATTGGAGGAGGAAATTCAGCCGTATTACAAAGCCGTGGTGGAGGCTATTCGATTTATGTGTTATACCATACATAATATTTATCTGTATACTTTACAAGTCTATAAAAAAAATAATTTAAAGAAAAAAAACTGTTGCGTTAATTGTGGAATACTCTTTATATATAAATTTCAAGAATATATTAAGAAATGAAAATTCTGTCCATAAATTTAATATATATTTAACTCATTCCTAAATTTATATCTTAAACGATAAATAATAAGTTTTTAGTTTATTTTATAAATATTTGAAAAAGTTCACTTATAATTAGGCGTAAAAATAAAAATAATAATTACTGAGACCTCATCAACCGATATTTCTGAGCAATTAATACGATTCAAAATTGATTACTTAAATCAAGATTGTATAAGTTTTGAAGGCTATGTAACGTACTATGAATTCTGGCTTCGATTACGGGGTTTCGAAACTATTGTACTATGCTGCGCTGACATGTCTGATTCCCAGTTATTATAAACAGTACGTTGACACTTTAAATATCTTAGACTGTTACTAGAATTTAGATCTATTTTGATTATACATACCAGATAAAGAATAGAACTAAAATAATATTAATTATTAATATTAAATAAATAAACTACTTTTTCACTTGACTATACACTCTCTGCATTTAGAAACAAAAACACAACGATCACGGTGTAGAAATTCAAAAATCGGTCACACTCAGCAAATGCAAATTATTTAAATAAGACATACACTTTTGTATCCGACATCATTCTAAATCTCTAGTTAATGTCTATTAATTTTTTTCGTATTATTAGAAATTTCAAGATCTAAACATCTCGTACATAACTAGAGATATTGTCAGAAATACCAGTATGGCTTGTCCCGATACAGGATAGAAATATCGCTATGCTAAAGCCCTGTGGCAGGTTCCTCAATGTAAATGAGTAATATTATGTACCGACTGTTATACGGAAACTAATTCTCGAATAATATTATTTTAGAAAATTATAAAATTAATCCTAAAATGTAAAACCTAGAAAAAGGACAAGCATCTATTTCAATTACAGTAATTTCTCTCAACGCAATTGGAACAAATGACTGCGACGGCCCTATGCAGTCTTGTGTGGGCCTTAAGTCATTACATTTCAATTTTTTGTTAAATGAATTATTTTTTATTTATTTAATGTGATTTACAACTGTACAAATAATAAATACAATAAGTAAATATGTTGTATGTTTCATATACACTTAAAAATCTTGGAAAGGAACCACCCAGTGGTGGTACTTCAAGCATTAATTTTAATTAGAGGGTCCTGTGGCCATCTTCTTTTCAGACGCCTCGGAGGATTATCAGGGATTGTTATGGATAAAAGATTAAGAATTAATGGGTTAAGATGGGTAAAGAGTTTTAAATGAAAAGACGCATATCTGTTTTGGGCCAAATCTGCAACGAATGGGATGTTAAGGTCTTTGTAAATGAGTTTATTTGTAACGTGATAAGGAGCATCAAGGATTTTAAGTAGGAATTTGGGATTGTAAGGACTTTGATGTTTTGGTGAGCCCCAGAGCTCGATTCCATATGTCCAAATTGGTCTGATTATCGTAGTGTATACTAATTTTTTGTAGTGAATGGGAAGTTTAGAACGTTTGTCAAGTAAGTGTTGTAG
>NW_027114398.1:7137-7921 GCF_000696795.3 Halyomorpha halys | reverse complement strand
ACAGAATGTTAGGGCCATTCATGATGTGTAAAATATATGTGTATCATCTACAAGACCCGGGAAGAAAAAAGTACGGTTATCTCACCCCCAATTTTGATTACTTTAATGAAAACTATGTATAATTCCTAGTCAAAATTGATGAGTTTGCCAAGTATAGGTAGGGGGAATAAAAAATGGCGCCTGTTTCAAAACCTTAAAAATCATTATTTTTTTCATTCGGAGCTCTATATCTTAAAAACTACCAACTATACTAGAAACTCTAAGAGTACATTATTTAAAGAAGAGTAAATTTGCTGAAATATTAGCCCTAAAAGAGCTATTTACGTCCAATAGTTCTCGAGATATAGCTTTTTAAAAAGCAAATTTTCTTATAGTAGTTAGTTAATTTATTAATAAAATAATCTCAGGAACTATGTGGCGTACAGATGTCTTTTAGCACTCAAATTAAAGCTAGTTTAATGGACTATAAAAAACTATAAGACCTTTACCTCCGTAGGAGTAGTAGTTTTCATGATATTTGCTAAAATAAATTGGTTTATAGTTGACAAAATAAACTCATAAAATATTAATTTCTAGTTGTTTTTATAAACTGTTGGATTTTTGAAAAAATATATCTCTAGACCCATAAGACACACATATGTTTGCCAACACTCAAAATGAAAGAAATTTAACTTTCTATAAAGTAGTTCATGACACTTATCTTCATAAGGGTAGTAGTTTTTATGATATTCACATATGAATATAAATTTGGCAAATGAAAATTTGTCCGAACAACTATAAATCA
>NW_027114398.1:3871-5317 GCF_000696795.3 Halyomorpha halys | reverse complement strand
ATTAATTAAATTAGTTTTACACAATCAAATGATTTATACAATAGATATTATGTACTTCTAATTCCAATAAAATATATTATGAACACGATATCCAAACTCTGAAAAAATTTCCACTTCCACGGTGATTACAATAACTCGCCTATAGATTGGAAAGTTAAAAATGTCGTTTACACATGTGCACTTTTATTTCAAAACAAAAATTTTATTGCCTGCTGAGTTATATTTTATTTTTTTTTTTTAATATCACTTCGGATTGCTGAGATTACACTGCATTTGGACTGACATACAATAGGAGTATTCATGATCTTTAGTTTAACATGTTAAAGCGTGCTAAATGGAATAACTCATGTTAAATGGAAAAAATTGCCTTCTTTTGCCGTGGTAAAACGAAATAACATGTAACATGGCTGAGAGTCTGTTACTTGGTCTGTTAAATGGAGAATGACGTCACACAATAGACCAGTTGAGTTCGCCACCATTTTTGTTTGTTGTGTCAGGTTAGTTCTTTCGTGTTTGTGCTAGTTATTATTTCATATCCCTGTTATTAAATCACAATGGATAACTTCAATAATACAACGGAGAAAAAAAACAGAAGAGGTGTTAGCAGATCGCCTTGTGTTTGATAGGGAGCGATTTGAATTTGAAAAGGAAAGAATTGCGGAGGAGCTGAAGCTTCGTGTGAAATCGAAATACAAAAAAAAATTTTACTTAAAAAAATTAAAACTAGAGTTTTTAAAGAAGTCCGATTGACAAAATAATTGAACTTAAAAATATTTATAATTATGTATGTATTCTTACTTATGTATATATTATTATTTACGTATCATTAATTAAATAGAGCAATTATACTTTATAAAAAGTGGAAATCATTTAAGACCTCAGCAGCCCCTCTCTCCCTCAAATAGATGTAAGCTTTTTATTTTTGTTCATGATTGATTTCATGTCAAATCAATACATTTCAAATACTTTTTTACCTCATTATCTCATAATCTAATAAAATTTGACACCAAAGTAGTTTCCATAAAGCTTCCTGAAACCTAAGAGGAACATCCAAGTTTTATTATATTATGTTCACCCGTTTTGAAAATATAGCTCTATAGTTTTCTAAATTGTTAATGGCTAGTTTTTTAAATAAAAATAGCTCCACTCATGTTTAAGGTAGAAACATGGGAGGAGTGACATTTTGCAGTTATTTAAATTAACTTTTACCTGACATGTAACATGCTTTATATGCTTGTTAGAAAATTTTTCAAATAAATGACTGAAAATAAGTGATTTTATTCTTAAACAATACATAAGGTTTGAAGATAGGAGGATAATGGTTTCATTAATACAATAAATACTAAACAAGTGGGTTATAGACATAATAACACCCTTTGATTTCTTGTATAATAGTTTCAAATTGAAAGTAGTTCACTCTCAAAAGAGATTTAAACCTATCTTCAT
>NW_027114398.1:0-321 GCF_000696795.3 Halyomorpha halys | reverse complement strand
AAAAGTCAGTTAATTCAGCCCAAATTTTGATTACTTTAATGAAAGCTATGTATAATTACCAGTCGAAATTGATAAGTCTGCCAAGTTTGGGGGGGATAAAAAATGGCGGCTGTTTCAAAACCATCATTTAAAAACGTGATTCAATGTTGATTGAATTTTCTAAAACATGAGCCCTAATAGAGCTCTTTAAGTTTAATATTTCCCTAAATATAGCTTTATAAATTGAAAAATTTAGAGAAATCTATATCTCAAAAATCTATTCGACGTGCAGATGTTATGATGTGTTATCCAAAAAACTAGAAATAAATGTTTTGTTAATTT
>NW_027114397.1:402514-425593 GCF_000696795.3 Halyomorpha halys | reverse complement strand
AGCCGAATATTTGAATTCAAATCTCCCGCCATGTGTGACGTCATCAAAATGCTGGCTTCTGATTGGCTCCTCACGGAAGTGTGCCAGCTCCCCCATATTCTCTCTACTCCCGATGGTGCTGCTATCTAGCGGTCACCGTCTGAACTAACAACCCTGCACTCTGGTGGCAAGTCGAGGAACTCCCTGCTCAAAAAAGTGTGCCAGCTCCCCCATATTCTCTCTACTTCTATGTTAACGGTCAAGGAGTTTGATTTGCAGTATATATTTAAAATATCTAATTTCGAACCGTCGAACCTATTTTTACTTGTGGTCAAAAAGAACAAAAATAGTTAACAACTGTTTATTTTCCGACGTTTCGCCCAATTTCGTAGGGCTTCATCAGGGCTATTCAAGATGTGATAGCTTTACAGACTTTTCCATTTAGCTTTACAAACTTTCCATTGAACTTTACAGACTTTTGTCTTGCACAGCCCTGATAAAGCTCATAAAGTGGGCGAAACGTCGGAAAATAAATAGTTGTTAAGTATTTTTGTTCTTTATGACCACTGCCCTTACCATCTTCTTCATATTTGAAATCAATGCGGTTAATTGTCTATATATATGATATAAATAACTGTATATTTTAGCAAATATCATGAAAACTACTCCTACGGATAAGCTACTATAACTATAAGCTACTTTATTGAACATATACTAGTTTTAACTTGGGTAGTAATAGATATCTGTACGTCTCATGGTTACTGAGATATAGATATCCCACAATAAATTCACTTATTATTGATTTTTGAATGCATTTTTTATAAAATGATGCTATTTAAAAAGCTCTATCTCGGGAACTATATAACGTAAACAGCTCTGTTAGGGCTCATATTTTAGAAAATGTACACTATTTTAAATGATGATCAATTAGGTTTTCTAGTGTTGTTAGTAGTTTTAACGACATGCAGTTTCGAATGAAAAGTTACTTTTTTAACGTTTTGGAACAGCCGCTATTTTGTATCCACCTTAACTATACTTGGCAGACATAAATTTTGACTAGCAATTACGTAGTTTTCATTAAAGTAATAACAAATGAGGTGAAATAAATTTTTTTTCACCGGGTTCTTTTAATGTTACTATAAAAGTATGGAATAGTAAAAACGACCCAAATATTTCCTTTAAAAAATTTTCGGGAGATTTAAGATGGTTCTGAAATTACTGGAACCGACAGTGATCTGTTTCCCTTGAGGGACCCTTTTCAAGAATTAGATAAATACTGTTGCGAAGTTCTATAACAGAAGAAGAGCAAAGTTTATAAGAAGAAGAGGAGGAGGGAAAAAGGAGAGGGGCAGTGATTCATGTCGGCTTGGGGTGAAAAGGTTTGCGGCATAAAGGAGGTCTTCGTCTCAACCTTTTTTCGATAGTGACGTCAAAATTCCACCCTCTTTTGTTTTCATCTCTTCCGTCGCATCTCTTCACATAAATTATGACGTTTTGACCCCCCACTTTCAAGAATTCTATTCGCTTAAGTATTGCGATTATATTTTATTGGCTACCTAGTTTAAATAGCTTTAACACATTGTGGTATTCCATTGTTATCACTAAGTAGTGATATAAACAAAAATATCAATTATACCCAAATTAAAAATAATAAAAAACCATTATCAAGCAATAAAAGAACATAAACAAATAATATTTAAGTTGGTTTAGGGTCACGCAGGGATCCCAGATAACGAGGTTGATAAAATGGCTGAATTAGCTGGTAGACACTAAGTTGCCTTACACTAATTATTAGGCGTATTCATGTGTTAAATGTAATATGTTTTACCATTTTAAAGATTATAAATATAGGATTGTGAGCAACCCTATTTATAGTCATAGGCTGCTTTGAAGCCTAAAAATATCTGCACATCCTTTAAACAACATTTTAATTTTTTCTGAAATAAAATAAAATTACGGGAGCATGAATTTTAAATACTGCAATATTTACTTCAAAATCAAATTTAGTGTATCCCTTGTATAGTATTGGTAAAAACTGAATCATTATCTGAAAGGAAATAATAGTATAGAGTATTCATGATATTGTGTTAAATGTAAAATGTTGTAAAAAGCATTCCAATATTATAATTAATACAAAGTTAATTTATTACTGTTATTGTTGGTATCATATTATTTTAGCACTGATGAAGACCTACATTAGGGGTATTCATGATCTTTAGTTTAACATGTTAAAGCGTGTTAAATAGACAAAGTTTTGTTAAATAGAGAAATATTTCCTTCTTTTAGCATGTTAAAACGATATAACATTTAATATGGTGTTGTGTTAAATGTAAAATGATTTACTATGCTGAATGTTATAAGTATAGAATTGTGAGCAGACTTATTTAAAGTCATGTTAAATGCATAAGAGCTCCTAGTGGATTTCCTGAGCAACTTGCTTTAATATAACCTTTCCTCCCAAAACTTCATGTTATTGTTTACTTCTATGTTTTGATTAAAGTAATTTATTACAACATGCCTAAATTGAAGGAAAAGAGAAAGTTTTGAAAGTTTGGATTCTGAATGTCTTGTTTATTTTCTAACTTCTGAGGAAGTGACATTATATTATTATATTATATACAATACATTATTATTATTGTCATACATGGCTTTATTAGTTTTAAAAATATCCAAAACAACACTAATACAATGAAAATACAACCTTCGAGCAAGTAATATGTATAATAATGCATTGCTTGTTCTTACAACAACAAACAAAATGATGACGAGCTCAACTGATCTGTTGCGTTTCGACATTCTCCATTTAACAGACCTAGTAACAGACTCCCAACCATGCTATATGTTATATCTTTTTAACAGGGTAACAGAAGGAAATATTTCTCTATTTAACATGATTTTTTCCATTTAACACGCTCTAGCATACTAAACTAATGATCATGAATACCCCTATTATAAAATGATTAAATTAGATCAGATAGAAACTGGCCAGAAATTGGCCAGAAGCATATCGGGAGGACTGCACCGGGCAGTTCTATAAAAATTTATTAAGAGGGAAAGACAACATAAAAACTAATATTAAACTTAGGATGAATCATTGAATTTACAATAACTACCAACACAAAATAGGCATAACTGAAACTTTTCAATGGAAAAATTGTAGCAGCAACAAAACCCGTAAACATGTACTTGAATGTCTGGGATAAAAAAAAGTGAAATTTTGTTTAAAGATCTAGATATAATCAAAATATTATTTATGATCACTATATTGATAGTGATAAACTATTCAAAAATATATTACATCTATAAATATTTGAAATCTATAGCAGATGTACTATAGTATAGTATATTAGTAAATCAGATTTATTTAACTTAGTAAATAATAACTGTTACAAAAGGATTGAGCAAACTGTCGTACAAAGATTTCATAGAATATAGTTAATTAATGTTTGGGTGTATGGAATAAACCAATTCGACCCACGGAGAAAAAAAAGTTAACGCGGTAAATATTATTATAAAGTCCCATTCTCTGTAAGGTTTATACAGTTCATATCCGAAGGCCCACTAACACTGTTCTAACAATATATGGTGATGATACCTGTGTACTGTCTGTAAATAACGACCCTAATACGGCTTCGCAAACTTTGCTGTCACACATAGTATCCATTGAAGAATGGTGTCACAACTCCTACTTGACAAGCGCTTATTTACTACAAAAAACTCTTATACACAATCATAATCAGATCAATTTGGCATCCGAAATTGAGATTTGGGCTTCATCAAAATCCTCCCATGTCGAAACCTTACAATCCCAAACCCTTCGTAAAATCCTTACTGCCCCTAATTACGAAACAAATAAACTCATCCATAAAGACCTCAACATCCCATACGTTGCTGATTTGGCCCGAAATAGATATAAGTTCTTTCATTCCAAAATTCTTACCCATCCAAATCCATTAGTTCATAATCTATCATCCTTAACAATCCTGAACTGTATCTATTAGTAACTAGTTTATAGTCCTCCTATATGCATTCTTCCTTAAATTAGTATTATTATTTTTTTAAATATATTTTTATAAACAAAACTAATTCTTACAATATTTGTATTTTGTTTTTCATTTAGCCCTGACGAAGCCCTGCAAAGTTGGTTTGCAATAAATAGTTTTCATTCACTATTTTAGACAGGAAACTGCACGCAGATTCCGACTATTACAGCACTCTCTAGACAAACGGTCTAAACTTCCAACTCATTACAAAAGACTGATCTGCATGACAATAATAAGGCCCATCTGGACATACGGAGTTGAGCTTTGGGGCTACACTAAACCTTCGAATTCCTCTCGTATCCAATCCTTACAATCCAAAATCCTTCGTAAAATTCTCAATGCTCCTTATTTTGTTACTAATAAAACCATTCATTAAGACCTAAATGTTCCTTATGTACCCGATCTAGCCCGAACCCGATATCATTCCTTCCATTATAAACTCCCTAACCACCCAAACTCACTAGTTTCTAACCTTGCTTCCTCTTCCATTCCTGGCAATCCTCCGAGGCGGCTGAAAAGAAGATGTTTGAATGATTGAAAAATGTTTTTGGAGTTCTACTACTGGGTAGTTTCTCTACATACTGTATCATATCATTATCATTATGTCATTATGATCAAATTTGCCTGTTATATTTTTTATACAGTTATATAAATATCAATGACTAAATAAAAAAAAAATTCACTATTTTGATACCTTTATTATCTTGCTACAATCTACTTCATACGGCCAACTATCTTCTTCCAATAATTATTTTCTGTTTCATTTTGGTCGTGAGGCAGCTCTGTGGCTTCGGGAGCCCATCCACTTAGCCATGAAGTTGCGTAAAAATCTGACGGTCAAGCGTGACCAAATCACCTATTTGCACAACCGTTGGTCTAGTAACAGTACTTCTTTACAAAGTACTGCACCCCAGATCCTTCATGAGTTACATATTTTTTTCTATATTTTACACAATTTATTAATTGATATGAACTTAAATAACTAACATTTTTATAATATGGTGTTTTATAAGATATACTCCTCTACACAGCAATGAATGCCAGTATAGTCGGAAAGAGACCACATGGGAGGTCAAAACCCGATGGATAGACATAATCAGCAAATATCCGAAAGAACAATACAAACTGGGTTGGCACAGATTTAATTTTTGGTCCATTAGTTGTAAAAATATAAATTATACTATAACTGATATTGTTACTTTTAATGAAAACATTTAATAACAGTTTGAGTTAATGATAGTAATTATATTAGGCAGGTAAAGGGCTCAGGACTCCTTGCTTAACCCTTTAAAGCCTCTATTCGCTTATTTGCGGTCAAATAAATTCGGTCTCCACCTATCCGGCCACATATATGCGGTTTGCGTTCAAAGTTAGGTAATCGATATTAATATACCGAAGTTTTAACGACATATTGACGATTTTGAATAGTTTACAATCATATTATTGTACTTAATTTACCAATTTTTTATTATTTTTAATTATTTAAATTTTTATTTCCAAGGGAAAAGATTTTAGCCGAAGTATTGAACTAGGCTCTTTGGTCAAACAAGATATAAATATTTAATGTAATTAATTAGCTTATTATTTGAACTCTTTCAATAGTTCTTTATAGTTTTATTTTTCCTGAATTATAGTTGGAAGAAGATAGTTAACCATATGAACAGCCCGATCCAGATATACCTAGAACTTTGCCTGAAGAAATATTGGAATAAATAAGAAACTTTGAATCTAATGCTATCTAGTGAGAGATTCCAGACGTGAGGCTCTACGAAAAAATTAATACACAATTCCTGAAGTAATTAGTAATTTATTTAACAGGGTAGGTTTTTGGAAGGTTACATAACGTAGTTAGGTTAGATAACTAGGCATACTATAATTTTTATTTATAAAACCATAGTTTTAGCAAATCAAAAAGCATTTAAAAAAAAAAAATTATAAAATAATTATACTTTTAGTTTCTAGGAAGATAGTCCGGAGGCGGTCAATAAAGTAAGCTAAATACATTATTAACATACACTATTTTGATCCAATAATCTCTCAACTTTTATTTTCAGAAAACTCTTTAACGTTTCAGCCCTCAGGCCATTTTCAAGGAGACAACCTATAAAAATTTTTGTTTTTATATTAATTACATTGTTTCCTTAACAACATACTGATATTTTTGGCTATACCTTAAATATTGATGTTATGTTCTTTAAAAACTTCTTTGCAGGCTAATTGCCCATGTCATATCTTTAAAATAAATAAATTAAATATTAAAATATCATCATAACAGTTTCAAATAGTGTTTATAAATTGATTATTTACTTACATAACTTTTTATATCTTAAATTTAAAACTTCTTCACACAAATAATTTTCTGTTATTCCACTTACAAACATCATTTATAACAGAACCTACCTTCAACAGGTTAGGACTCTGTTATCACATTACAGAGACAAAGAGTTTATATGAATACATTGATGAAAATAAAAATAATATTATAAAATATGAACAGAAATCATGAAAAATGAGAGTGATATTTTCCTAGTACCTGTCACGTCTTAAATTTCTCACTACGTAGCATTAGATTCAAATTTATTATTATCAAATTAATTAGATTCAAATTTATTATTATCAAATTAAATAGATCCAAGTTCATTACTATCAAATTAATTAGATTCAATTTGATTATTACCAAAGTTAATTGGATTCAAATTTTCTTATTTAATCCGATATTTCTCCAAGCAGAGTTCTAGGTATATTTGGAAAGGACTGTGTACTTTTAACTTAATCGCATTAAAATGAACCCATAACATTTTGTTATGAAAAAAAATAATTTTTACTTATATAGGTACATAACAGTAGCATATCAAAATATATTATTTTTTGAAATGAAAAAAAGTTTTAACTGCACTAATGGGTTGTCAAAAAGTAAGATGGTAAACTTTAAAAAAAATAAGAGCCAATTCTGTAACTACTGGTACTGGTATTTGGTGGGGGGAACAAGTCCGGCAAGTGGGTAACGAAAAGTAGCAGCCGCGTACTAACCAAGGTGGGAGTGTGGGAAGATTCATTCTTCGGGACCGCCAAAAAAAGAAAGTTTAACTGCCCCATTTAAAAAAAAAAAAAAAAAAAAAAAAAAAAAAAAAAAAAAAAAAAAATAATTTTTCATTCGGAGCTCTATGTCTTATAAACTACCAACAACACTAGAAAATCTAAAAGAGCATTATTTAAAGAAGAGCAAATTTGCTGAAATATTGACTTAATAGAGCTATTTACGTCCAATAGTTCTCGAGATACAGCTTTTTAAAGAGCAACATTTCATAAAACTGTACTGAAATATCATTAGTTAGTGAATTTATTTTGAAAAATGTATATCTAAGGAACTATGTGATGTATATTAGCAATCAAATTAAAGCTAGTTTAATGTACTATAAAGTAGTTAATGACCTTTAGCTTCGTAGGAATAGTCGTTTTCATTATATTTGCTAAAATAAATTTATTTATAGTCGTTCGGACAATAAGTTTGATTTAGGAAAAACTTTATTTCAGAAATCATTGGACGTACAGATGTCTGTCTGCAATAAAATTAAAGCTAATTAAATTTAATATAAAATTTTTATAACTTTTATCTTTGTTTGAGTAGCAATTTTTATGATATTTGATGAAATAAACTCACAAAATGCTAATTTCTAGTTGTTCCTATAAAATGTTGGATTTTTGAAAAAATATATCTCTAGACGCATAAGACGCACATATGTCTGGGTAGTAGTTTTTATGATATTCACATATGAATATAAATTTGGCAAATGAAAATTTGTCTGAACAACTATAAATCATGAATGATGTTCTGTTACCTACTGTTACCCAGTTGGTCACAGAACATCATTCTTATCAGCCCTGACGAATCGCTGCAAATTAGGGCGAAATGTTGGTTAACAAAAAATAGTGTTCTTTTAATATTTTAATACCTTTATTATCCACCACCCAGAATATTTTCCTCCAAAATATCAATGGTGCTTTAGTAGACAATATTTTGAAAACTAGCAATTTAATTAAGCTCTGTTAAACAAGTTCTATGGGGATAAGACTCAGCCTTATCGAAGGAACAAAGGAAATTGTTTTCGTACGATTTTTCTTTTTATTTTCTTCTATTGGCCAGAAGGGGAGAATATTTCTTAAGGAATATTGACTTAGTTCCATTCTGCTTGTTGGCCTCACGATGCTCTAGCATATGCTGTTGAGTTGTAATTCTGTTTACATTATCTTCCTCCCTTCTTTAATATTAAGAAGCCAGCCCGAAAAAGGTTAGAGCTGAAACAAAAACTGTAAAGAAATATAAAAGAGACGTAGCTCAAAGAGGCAACCCCTTCTTCTCAAAACGCGTTTTATGTTTTATTCAACGCTCCTACCATTCCATTTCCTCGGTACAATCTGAAAGGATTTCCTTTTTATTCCAAGTGGAATAAATTAAAGAATTTTTCAATTCAATAATCCTTACTTTAAAAATAAAATTAGATTCTAAATTAAATATTTTATAACGAACGCTAAAAACCGACATTAGACCTACATCCACAAATCATAAAGTTTAAACTAGGTACCACACGACAAGAGTACACGAGGTAAGAGTGTGGATTTGAAATGTCATGTAATGTCGTTGGAAATGAGGTTCGTCCCTAGAGTTGAAATGCATACGATAAGCTCAAGTCTTTTAACCAGTGACATCGTTATGGGAGGGATGGAAACATGTCATGTAAAACTCGAAAAGCTGAGATATTTGAGAACATACATCAAAAAGTGAAAATTGTGGTAAAACATTATTCAAAGAGGCTGTTATACTCTGAATTGCTAATTAACTCTATTAAGAGAGGTCAGTTATCCAAAAAGTTTATCGATATGAATGAATTTTAGGTAAAATATCCTTGACATTCTGTTGGGAAATCCAATAAAAATCGTTGTGAAATTTCATATGCCATCTGTTTCATGATAAGAATTTAAAAAAAATTGCGTTTTCTATGATCCTGCCATATTTTATCTACAAAATACCACCCTATTCTAACCATGGTAGAGTGTCAAGTTTTCATTTCGTAGGACCGCTACAAAAATTATAGTCGACCCTCCAGGCCGGATTCGAACCGGCGCCTTTGAAAAAGAATTATATTTTTTTCTTTTTTAAACGTTTCAACCTGAATTTCTGGCTTTCGTCAGTGCTGAAAAAACGAGATAACACCATTAATTCAAAGAAAAATGAAAATAACTACAAATAAACTTCGAAATATATATAAAAATAATTTAAGTAGATAGGATTTTGGTTTGTATAATTCTTACATGTACAATATTGTATTTTATCTTCTATCATCTACTATCTACATAATCTATTGTTATGTTTATTTCTAAGGTTTTTTGTTATTATTTTCTTTTTTTTTGTGAATTAAAGATATTATCTCGTTTCGATTTTTCAGCCCTGATGAAGGCCTGAAATTCAGGTCGAAACTTCGACACAAATAAATGAGTTTTGTTTTTTTGTGTATCATTAGTGAACGCACTACCAACTAACTTCTAATTTCGAATCTACTTTCAACTATAAATAGTTCATTACTCATTCAAAAATATTTGTTTTTAAAATAATTAAATATTTGTATTAAAAATAATTAACAGTTATTCAAAGTTAAACTTAGAAAGTGCTATGTACTATCTCGGGATTTAGTCGGGGTGCTAGGGTTTAATTAATTAACTTATATTGAGTCTTGTAAAAACTATTGTTATAATTGGATTTTTTTCCAAAGGCTTGTGTTGTGTTTACCAGTTATTAATTAAATATCTTTGTTTCTATAAAATATCATTATTATTAATTATATAATATAATAAGGGGTGGTATTGGGTAATATGATAGTATATATCTTACATCAAGGAACATAGTGTTTATTTAGAATGATTGATAGATGATGTTATTAAAATGATCGAAATGATTCAGATAATTGGTTTGCGCCATAAATTATTGAATAACATTATGAATTGTTACCTATCTTATCTATATATCTTAATAGCTTAATAGCTTCATGTTGTGGATGTGTCTTTGCCATGAGTGCTGTCGTAGCCATCTGTGTCGTCTAAGCCTTGAAGTTCCATTTCTTAAGAGCCCTTAGGAATTCTCCAAGTTCATGCTCTTCTCTTTTTTTTTTTTTCTAACCTCCTATTTATTTATTTTCAATCAATTACGATTATATATATTTTACTTAACCTAGGAAAAATTATTTATACGCATATTTACATTTTATCTTGTTTTGCCTGATGGCATTATAAGATGAGGAAAACATTGTCCCCTGAAGGCGGTTTGTACATGAGTGGCGTGATAGCCAGGGAGCTAACAGAGAATAGGGACATTCCGGCTAGTGGTGTTGAGGTGTGGGTGACTTCAGGCTGCAGAGCCAGACGTCTTTCCCTCGGCGAGGACGTCGACCAAGGGGACTGTGCTTTGCCACCTTTCAGGTCTTGGGGGAGGAGCGATTTCTCGGAATAGGGGATTGGCACAGCCTTTCAGCCCATCAAAGAATTTGATGTGCCTACGGCATATAAACTCCGGCACAGAAGGGAGTTGGAGCTCCTCTCTGATAACACTATTCCTGGCACTTTGGAGTGTGGTTCCTCTGACTATTCGCCGAAGGAGGGAATTCTGGAAGCTCTGCAGTTTGGTTAACGTGGTCCGGTAGAGGTGCCGCATGAGTGGTGCGCCATAGAGTAGAGTCGGACGTATGATGGCCATGTAGATCTTCAGCTTGAGGCGGAGCGAGATCTGCTGTGAGGTGAGCAGGTGATAGAGTCTATATGACTTCTATCGGGATAGCTTAAGCCTCTCCCTGACGTGACTAGAGAAGGTGAGGTGCCTGTCAAGAGTCACGCCGTGGTAGAGGATGCTATTAGAGAGCTTCTGACTATCACCATCCACAACGCACTGCTAGGGTAGCCTGCCTTTCTTGCCCTTCTGGAAGGACATTACAATGGCACCCGTCTTCGATGGATTAACCTTTGTTCCGTCCTTCTTCAGAGCAGCTACAATGGTGGCAGAAGCAGTTTGCGCATAGTGTAGGGCCAGTACAGCTCTCATGCTGGAAGCAGATTTGTAGGTTATTTTTTCTGGTACAACGGATAATTATTGAATTCACCCGAAATTTCAATAATCGTAGTTTAAACTGTGATGGTGCTAACGGCTCTTATGTGGTATAAAAAGCCAGTGGTGGATGAATAAGATAGTGATTCTAATTGTTGTTTCTTTCCATACTTTACTTTTTAATCGTCATTCTCAAAATATTATTCATCTTGGAAAATGTGCTTTCACTAGTTTTCTAAATTATGAAATCTGTCTTACAACTAAAGGAGTTAAAGCGCTCTCTAACGCTCGGTTTAATTTTGGTTTAGTAACGGGATTCCGAATGACTAACCTCCGATTTGAATATTTATGGCTGAAAAGTTCTTTACAGTAACTTCTTGACTCACTCACCGTACACCTCATGAATTCATTCCCTATTCTGAATATATTAGCTGCCTCCTCGGAGAAAATTTATTGGAACACAATTAGTGTTTTAAATATTGTACTCCGGGTTTATCCTCAGCTCTTAGCTAAAATAAATTTGAAGGAAAAATATTTCTTAAAAGGTGTGCATGAGATATAAAAGCATTCTTTTAGCTATTAGTCGGATATTATCCTTTATTTGAATTTACAACTTTATTTTTCTCGCTGATGCGAATTTGAACATTAAAAAATATACGTATATTCAATTTATTCCACTTTAAGGTAAATTAAAAAAAAAAAAATTATCATATTTTAAATATGAAACCTTTGCTACTTCTTCATTGAATATTTGCTTAATTAATATCAACATTTTATACTAAATATTAAAGTATTTGTCATGTAGAATTTTAAAAAAAAATCTTGCATAACATAACATTTATTTTAAACCCCAATGTAAATAGAAATTATGAATGGTATAGCGTATTCACTTTATATAATTAGTTACAAATAAAGTTAGTCTAAGAATACTTCTTCAGTCTTGTATGAGCCCCCTCGAAGTGACTTAAGGGTCCTAAGAACGAAGTTCATAGAAATGAAATAATAATATTTAAATAAAATTATGGAAATAATATTAGATAAAAAATTATGACCAAACATAATAAATGGAATCACTATTATTTTTTATAGATTCATAAAATCAAATTATGTTAAAGAAACTAAAATATCTCCTAAAAGAATATTTTTAAAATTTATGTATTACAACTGTATTAGAAATATATATAACAAGAAAATTTTATGTTAGTTGTACAAAGGCGTATAAAAATAGTAAAAGAAAACTATTGTTAACCAACGTTTTGCCCCACTTTGTCAGGGCCGTTAGATTGAAACAGAGCGTACGACTCAATAATAAATTTCGTATGTCCAGATAGGTCTCATTATTGTCATGTAGATCAGTCTTTTGTAATGAATTGGAAGCTTAGACCGTTTGGTTTTTCTAGTAAGTATTGAAATAGTTGAAATCGACCTGCAGTTTCTTGTCTTGTCAGTCTTGTGTGAGGATTACAAGTTAGTTGTTTGTCCTGCTGTAGTCCAAGTTAGCGGATCTGTTCTACAGGGGTAAGAGAAATGTTATTAAAGTATTCTGTAGGACAGTCAGCAAATTTACGACGAAGGGTAAAGGTGATTTGATGGGATTTGTTGGAATTTATTTTAATCCTCCAATTACGACACCATTCTTCGAGGGCTGTGATATGAGATTGGAGAGATTGGGATGCAATTAAAGGGTTATTATTAACTGTGAGCACACATGTGTCATCAGCATACGTGGCAAGGATAGTGTTAGGATGTCAGCTGTATAGACGGTGTAGAGGATGGGACCGAGGATACTACCTTGAGCAACACCATCAGACTGAGAAAAAAGGAATGAATAGGAGCCATAAAGGTCAGAAACCTTTAAACATATTTTTCAAAACAAATAAAAATTTTTTCAGGTTGAATTATTTGAAGGATATCGTTTTTCTCCGGATGCCCATTGTACATACATATACATAAGATATATCGCTCATATCTCTGCATTTTATTTAATTCTACGTTACTACACCCGTTAGAAAGATCAAATAGCTCTTTTAACCTACAATAAAGTCATGTAGACATAATGCCCTTATAAGGGGGAATATTTGTTTCAAATAATAAAAACTTTTTTTATAAAATCAACTTAATATCACTAATCATCAATTTAACTTATATTTGTTTCATAATTATTTTAAATGTGATTTATATGATGGTTGATAATGTTAATTTGATCTTAAATTAAAATTTGTAACAATTAATGAAATTGGGACTAAATAGGGTAATTTACGTTGTAATTAATGACCTGGACAGAATAGCCTGAAAAAACCATATTAATTTGGATGAGAGGTGTAAATTTATATTTATGATTGTCCTCGAAGATGGCTTAATTGGCATTAACGTTGGACTGTTGATGATATAATAAAAAGTGTTGAGACTTAACATGGGAACCAATTGATTTATTTAAAAAGTAAATAGCAAAATCTGAAGAAATTGTAAAGATTATGAAATTTTTTTTCAAACTTGTTAGTTTGTATCTCCGGTACTAATTTGTTTAATTCGATACGTTTTGTGCTCTTTAGTGCACTTTATAGAGTTCTAAATAACTCCTAAGTTTGGTGTAGATTGGTTGAGTTGCGTTGATTTATATTTCAAATAAAAAAAAACTGTGTTAGATAATTTATGTAATAAATCTATATAAATTTTATAATCATATTGCCATGACACAAATAATGGTTTTTAAATTTTTTTATAATATGTATTAATAATTTATTTTTTACTATTCAACATAACGAGGTAATGCAAATCGTAATTGTTATATAAATATGTATTTGGTTGTTACCATAAATAAAATAGTAATATATAATATTAATCTGATTTCTTAGCTTTAATCATCCTAGTGTCTCTTTTTTCTTTCTTGGAATTTTTTAAGTGCCGTAATTTGTTGTGGTGCGAAGGCAATGAGGTCTAGAATTAATTGCTTGAGAACAATGTCCCTTTCTTCTTCGCTGACAATGGTGGCGAGCTGTTGCAGCGGCCTCTCCCGTTTATTCCTTCAACTAACTATTGTACCATCTCTTTAACTGTTCCCTTCAACACCGACTGTTTCAAGTATACTTATTTATTATTATTGAGACACTCATCCAGCTTTATTTGAGTCGCTACTCAGTTATGCTCTGAAGAACTGAATCCAGGTTATTCATTCAGAGTTTGTCCCCCTGTACTCCAAACACGATAAAATAAAATCCCAGAATGTCTCAGACCCCCCATTTTTAGTAGTTATATACTTGAAAATAACTCTATAAATAAATAATTGAAAATGTTCCTGCTGGATTATTACAAACTTGTATTTTTTTAATGACATCCTTAACCCAACAAAGAGGGAATATTTTTCATTCTTAAACTAAACTTTCTTACAGTATTATTTGTAATCTTTTTTATTCTTGTTATGATTCTGTTTTTTATTATTAGTTTATAATTTAATATATATTACTTTTTATAATTATATTTATTACTTTTTTAAATATATATATTCATTATCCATTATTTTAGAATATTTATGACCTGTTATAATTATCATGTATATATTTATTGATTTTATTTAAATGTTTTGTTTTTTATGCATGTATGTAAAGTATTTTTTTTTAGATTTTAATGAAATATAATGTTATGTATATAAATAATTGACCGTATAATTTCAAATTATGAAGAATAGTTAACAACTATTGATTTGCTAACGTTTCGCCCCAGTTTGTAGAGCTTAATCAGGGCTGTCTAAGTTTAGAGCTATCGATACTACCCCTATCGTGACTGCGAAATTCTCTAAACTTTACTAAACTAAAAGCTCTAAACTTTACTAAACTAAAAGCTCTAAACTTTACTAAACTAAAAGCTCTAAACTTTACTAAACTAAAAGCTCTAAGCTTGAACAGCCCTGATGAAGCTCTACAAAGTGGGGCGAAACGTCGGCAAATAAATAGTCAACTATTTTTGTACTTTCTTGACCACAACCCTGGCCATCTACTTCATAATTTGAAATTATACGGACAATTGTTTATATATATGTAATCACTTTATGCCTAAATTTGCCAAATTTAGACTTGGTTCATCTCATGTCAACATTAATGCCCAACTTTCCTGTAAATTGGACCGAATTTAACCGACGGACAACCGTTTTTAAAATATATAGATAAAATCGATATGGAACAACGCGCTCAATTCCTGAAAATTTCATCAAAATCAGAATAACAATTCTATATTGTATATTTTATCTTGAAAATTATTTTAAAAAGCAGGACTGTGCACGACCGACGCTCCAATACGTCTATGTAACCTTGGCGTTATTTACTCCAGTACAAACAGGGTTGACTTTGGACGCACCCCTTTATCTTCTTCATAATTTGAAATATAATTTTGCATTACTATCTAGGATTTTTTGTTTTTTTCTAACCTCCTAGAAAAATAAACATAAACAAATTAAATATATACAATAAAAATGGATGTATATATGCAGGCAAATATTGATCTTGGTTTGCCAGAGTGGCATTATAAAATAAATTGCCGGGTCCCGCTGAAGGCGGTGTCATCAATGATGGCATGAGTCTGCCGTAAGCGTACTAGGAATAGGGATTTTTATTTTATTTTATTTTTTTTCATACCCTCCTATAATGATGTTATTGAATATCTGGTACATACATATAGGAGGTATGCTATATGTATATCTGGGTGATGATACCTTGGATTGCCTTTTGGCATTATAAGGTTAGGTGTGGGGTCCATTGAAGGTTGTTACTTGGTTGTCTGACGCTAGTGGATTATTGGAACGGGGAGGGGCCGGTCCGCTGGTAATAGGGATTTTTATGTATTCAAATTTTGGCTATATTTAAAATGTTACTTTTTATTATATTGAAATGAAGAGAATTAGAAATATAGGTAAATAATAGAAGGAAAACAAATTTATAAAAACTTTTTTTTAAAAAGTAAGAAATAAAATATACAAAAAAGAAAAATATTAGTATTAAAAATCATGTACTAGTATTATGTTTTGTAATATTTACTGACTATGCCTATGTAATATAAGAATAATAATCTATTGTCCAACTAGTCTTAGTATGGTGTGTGTAGTAGGCGAATGCATTTAGGTTGAACTGCTTTTTGAATACATTTTATAGCTCTCTTTTTGTATTTGTTCATGGTTGTTTTGTATTTTTGTTTTTTATCTCTAATGAAGATCTGAAAGTTAGACCGAAATGTCAGCAAAACTAAATAAATTTATTTGTGTTTATTACAGAAACTCTTCCTTAACTGGATTATTGCTAACATTTTTTTTATGTCAGCCTGAATCCAACAAAGAGAGAATATTTTTCAGTCTTAAACATACTTTTCTAACGTAACCTTTTTTGTTATTATTTGTAATCTTTTTAATTTTCTTGTTGTAATGTTTCTATTTTTTAGTTTTTATTTGTGTTTGTTTTTTAGTTTTGTTTTTTTAGCTCTGATGAAGGTCTCAAATTTAGACTGAAACGTTGGCACGTATAAACTAAATAAATTTATTTGTGTTAATTTATACTGACAGCACCAAAATATTTTCACAGGTTGAAAGCAACTTTCCTGAAATCAGAGTAGTACTGTGAAACTTCTCTTAACGGACACCTCTCTACTACGGACACGCTTCCCCTTTTAACAGACATTTTTTTTACGGTTCAGACAAAAAATGTACAAATTTAATAAATTTGAACTGCTCTATTATGGAACCACTCCTCTACAGACGCGGACAAAAAGTTAAACAATGAAGGTAAAAATTCACGGTTCCAGAACTAGATTTGTGGGTCATTTATTTTTGGAAAAGGTTATAAATACATATCAATGTTCTTTTCTTATATATTAGAGCATTAATGAAGAGGTGTATGAAATATGAAGGATGCATTACGTATGTAGGTTAAAAATAAAATAAATATCGCCGATTAAGCTGTAATGCATAGTAAGCCTGAAAAATCTTTATATTATTTCCAAATAAATAAATAATCAAACTTTTGTTCTATAACTATCGCAAAGGAATTCTCGAGGAGACAAAAAATGAATTTGGTATTATACGAAACGAAATATCACTAGAACTCCATTCCTGAGAATACTCGTCCGCTCCTGGTATCCTTTCTCATTTCCCCTACTCCAACGTGGTCTACTTAGTGCTATCAGCAGGGCTGGAGATGAGATCGAAGAGACAGGATTGTTTTATAAGATTTACCTTTACAGGCGCCCTCATGTCTCCTCTCGGTATTCCGTGTTGAACTGGCATATTCTACTTTTTGACGGCAATACCTCCTCGTTTTTTTTTTCTCTTCCAAATCTTATTATCAAAAAACCTATCTAAATCTTTGATCTCTTCATTTTACCTTCATCCATTCATTAAATCCTAGGTCCTCAACGATTGATTCATATATACCATCTAATTGAACTGCCTCTTTCGGGAGATCCTTAGTCATTCATGCAATCTCCATCTGGAATTATCTATTCATCAATCCTCATCTGTTAATTCCTTTAAACAACACCTGTTCCTTCACAACTGTTTAATTAAGATTTCCCCTTAGTTGATTGTGATATACAATGTTGTGAGATATTATCAGAATTAATTATAATCGGTTGTTATTGCTGGTATGACTGTTAGGGAGTGTAATGGGATTTGAAATTAATGGTTCATAATGAAAAGCAAAAGAAAATCTCTATTACTTGATTAACTGAGGACGTAGGCCGAAAAGGTGTACAATGTGGTTCAGTAATTATATCAAAAATCAAGTGAGAGATATTACAATTTTATTTGCTGAAGATGGTGTTAAACAATGAAGGTTTCTATAGAGCTTGTTTTTCCTATTTCTTCTCTTCTCTCTCATCTTGGCCTCCACTCCTTTGCCTGGGTGGGGTTTAGAGTTAGTCACTCATACGGACTTTATTACACATAAGCTAGAAATGCTGTTGTCCTGAGGCCAGAATGACAAAATGATAGCCCTGATAGCCAACAGATGGCAAGGGCTTGATGTCCTATGCAAGTTATAAATTATAATGGACAATTTTGCGTGGTCTTGTTTGTGTAGTTATATAATTATATGACATTAATTATCAGAATCTATAGAGAGAGAAATACTTTATTCATCCATGCTGCCTAAATACATTGGGTTGCTACATTACACAGCATACTAATCAATCCGTGATCGGATATATATACATTTCATATATTTACATGACATAATAAAAAGAAAGAAAACAGTTTTTTTCCCCCACAGTTTCCTTTTACAATCAATTCCAGTCTGTACACAAAATAAAAATATTTCAATTCATTCCTTTCTTTTTTTCATTTGATCGACAAATTCTCTCTACCGAGTTCACCCTCTCAGATCCTCTCCAGTGATCCGTTAAACAAATTCACTATTAGACGGCAATGTGAGATAAAACCAGTAATAATAGTTACAGGAGTAGATCAGTTTACAAAAAAGTTTACAAAAAAACAAACAAATAAATACATTTTACCAGAACAAAACTATTACATAGATTTAAAGGAAAATATAATAAGAAGTTAGTTAAAAGAAATACTTGAATGGTTGAATCTTTGCCAACAACAAACTTTTAAAATTACTAGACCGATTTTCGTGCATTTCTTTAAAAAATATCCACTTTCGCCATGGTAAGGTTTAAAGACAATGAAATCCCCGAATTCTAGAGTAGAAAAAAATATTATGAACAAAATTAAGCATTTTTTGTTTGTTGCTAAAACTCTGTAAGCTTTTTTCACTGTTATTGAACACCAATCAATCGAGTCTCTTTCCGAGGAATAAGAAAAAAGCATTAGTGATTCCATTAAGCTATATTATATTTAAGAAAACTTATAAAAACATATCGTGGCTCGGAGTAAAGTAGGTCAGCAACTTTTTTTTTTAGAAAGAGCATTTCATATTTGTTTTTAGTGTCGTCCCAAAGTACCTAATACCATTTTTCAAAGAAATTAAAAATTTGGAATTTTTCATCTTTTTTTTAAAATAATTTATTTATTGTTATTTACAACTCTATACACATACATACAACAAGTAAATTTGCTGTAGGTGACATAGTGACATGATACAAACATGTGAAGAATCTAGCCACTGATAGAACTCCAATAACATTTCTAGAAGATCTCGAGGCCATCTTCTTTTCAGACGCCTAGGAGGATTATTAGGTAATGAAGGAGAAGCCAGGTTAGAAACAAGTGGATTTGGGTGGTTGAGAAGTTTATCATGGAAGGAATGGTATCTGGTTCTGGCCAAATCGGCAACATATGGAACATTGAGGTCCTGATGGATGACTTGATTTGTGACAAAGTAAGGAGCATTAAGGATTTTACGAAGAATTTTGGAGTCTAAGGATTGGATTCCGGAGGAATTTGATGGTTTAGTGAAGCCCCTTTTTTATTTTTAAAAAAGAAAAAGGCCGATAATTTTGGACTAAAAAATTTTATTTTCCAATTTTTTCGAAAATTCATAACTAAGGGTTACTTGAGGTGCTGAAAACGAATATCAACTTTGTTTCACTCCTAAGAAATCTTTTATTACACATTCATAGGTAAATCGTTCAGATTGTTTCAATATAGTAATAATATTGAAGTACAAATTCAAAATTATAAGTTCAAGTAATATTGAAGCACAGAGATGGTTGTTATTAAAAAACTATTTATGTTACTTAATCATAATAATATACGTTAATGTTTAATTTTATCTAAATATAATAAAATTATAACCAACTATCAATTGTGTTTATTAAATCCATATACTCAGCTAGTAAATTATGATTTCAACTGAAATACCTCAAAATTTGTAAATAGTTTGCCAAAATTTGTAAAGAAGTCTGAACTATATAATATTCCCTTAGGACTTTTGTTCCACAATAAAACGTTTTTTTTTCATATCATCTCAAATACGCATAAATAAACTGGACTTATAAATAAATGTTTATAATTGTTGGGATTGGTCTGCCATGTACCCGAACAGCGGAAACACCTCCAGTATTATAAAAAATAAAATAAACTAATATTAACATACAATCATATTATATGAAACGATAAAAGCATACAATACTATTTTCCGCTTAGTGTAGGAATAAACCTCTCTGGTAGCACGTCAATTTATAAAACACTTATTTCATACAAAAGGCATAGTTTCCTAATGGTGACATAAATCATTATAAATTTAAAAATTTATGAATTTAAAAATTATATATCAAATAAATAACGTAGGCGCTATTTATTGACTGGTTCAAACCATTATATATACATATAGTAACATATAAAAATAGAATAAAAAAAAAAGTATCTTTTCTGTAATAACTTAAATGCTGTTTTAAATATCACACCATTATCAATATTATTTTATGTGAAAAAACATTTGATATATTTAATTTTCATTTTAACTGAAATATCAAAACTAACAGAGACTATAATTATCATTTTAATAAAACCATTTCATACCCTATATCTCAAACTTAGTTTGAAGTCAATTTTAATTTTAATCAAGTAAGCAAAAATGAATTTTACTACAAAATAATATAATACATGAAGAAATGAAAGTTCTCTTTTGTGCAACTTCAAACAAATATTTATGTAAGTAAATAATAAATTAAAAAAAAATAAATAAACAGAATATAATATTAATATAGTTAGTAATATAAATTAAAAAAAAAATGTTGAGAATAATTTATATGTATAATTTATATGAATAATTTATCAAAATTATCTTCATTGAGAAAAATATGATAAATGACTATTTCAGAATTTAAATCAAATATCATCATCAAGAGAATATTTGTTAGGATAGTAAAGTAAAAAAATATTAAATTTCATGTTTACAGGGAATACGATTAATTTATTTATTAATTTGTAAAAAATGGTTAAAATCGGCATCATTAATTAACATAGTATTTTTTAAAATCTGATAAAATATAAAATTATAAATTATAATATTATAAATAAATAATGGTTTCGTGTTTTCATGGTTGTTATGTTTAATCAACTTTTTTTTTAATTGTATGTATATCTTTTTTAATATGTTTTGCTATCAAAGAAAAGCTTTAGAGGTGTGATACATTCCTATTAATTTTCCTTACTACTTGTTTTGTTAGAACAAACTGAGACAAATCGCACATAGCTCTAAGGATTTTCACGCCTCAAACTGTTCTTTTTGTTCAGTTAATTTTCCAGCCGGAGAACTTTCTAAAGAATAGTACTATCTACTTCATTATTTATTACAGTCTCAGTTATTCCTTTTCGCTCACCTTTTAGATTTCGAATTTAATTACTTTCATTTCAGATCTACTTATTTATGTACAAATTGAGACTGACAAGAGGATTTAAGGTACAATTGAACCTCGGTTAACCGAATTATTAGTTCTACCTATAAGTAACTACCTCAGATTAGTTAATTGGTGGATGATACGGATAAACGACAAGGGATCAGAAAAACAGAATAAGAAAATTTAGTCAAGCTAGTTGTTGGATAAGTGACTACAATACAATGAGAATTATATTACTGAGGTTACTCTGACACCGACTTTACATCGAGTATCTTAATCGACGTCAGGGAAGGAATATAGTGTCATAGGCGGCCTGCTGACCCTCATCAGCCATAATTAATGGATCTGGACCTATTCGTCTCTGTCCGTCCTCGTATCCGAGGTCCTAAAGTACGTAAGTTACGGCATGGAAACAATATTATGCCGCATCGTGAAGCAGCATTCTCAGTTAAAACCATCATCATATTCAATCCTTTATGAACCGCTTATGCAATGTGAGGAATAAGAGCTCTATTCAACCCTGTTTGTATTGGCATAAATAACGCCAAGGTTACATAGACGTCTTGGAGCGTCGGTCGTGCAAGTTAAGGAACCGGTATTATAAATTTAAACAATTGCCCATTGCCCGACTGAACCTAAGGCACTTTAGACATATGGTTGCATATGTCCACTTTCTCCTTACAATTGTATACAAACTCAATAAAAACAACTAGGTTCAAATAAGGCCCTTGAGACCATTTTAACAGCCCTTTCAAGCCCTATATCAATAGCAAGGGCACTTAGGCAGGTACATGCTGTCATCTCACAATGGACTTACATCAGTCAAACTATTTTATGGTTAACATATGTAAGTCAGTACACACAGGTCTTAGGTTATAGTGTCTTTCTTAGAACTCCGACAACCCAACTCTTCTCACCACGCCTTTTTTCCCCTTCCAGATATTTCCTAAATTATCTGATTAGTCCAAACCCCTTCTCCTATTTTACTATTCCTCCTACCCCCACTTCTCAAGTGTTCATATATATTTCCTAGACTAGATAGCTAAGTAAGAGAAGTTAGAATATAGAGACAGAGTAACAGTAACATGTAGTTCTTGTAAATATGTTAGAATAAAGTTATTTTAGTCTTCACTGATTATTTATGTTATGTAACTTGCATAAGTCCTGATTTTTAAAATTATTTTTCGGGATTTTACTCTCTGTCATAAACATCTACCTTCCTGTCCTACAGTATCCTTTCTAAACACTCCACTGACGCCTGTTGAACAGATTCGATACTTAGGACTCCATCTTGACAAGAGACTTACTTAGAATCCACACACAAGACTGAAACGACAAGAAACTGCTCGTAGATTCCGATTGCTACAACACTTACTTGACAAACGCTCTTAACTTCCCATTCACTACAAACAATTAGTATACTCTACAATAATCAGACCAACTTGGACATATGGAATTGAGTTCTGGGGCTCTACCAAGGCATCAAATCATTACGTTAAAAATAAACTCACCCACAAAGATCTTAACATCCCATTCGTTGCAGATTTGGCCCTAAACAGATATGCGTCTTTTCATTCCAAACTCCTTACCCATCCTAACCCATTAATTCTTAATCTTTCATCCTTAACAATCCCTGATAATCCTCCGAGGCGTCTGAAAAGAAGATTGGCCACGGGACCTTCTAAT
>NW_027114397.1:400395-402464 GCF_000696795.3 Halyomorpha halys | reverse complement strand
CTCCTTACCCATCCTAACCCATTAATTCTTAATCTTTCATCCTTAACAATCCCTGATAATCCTCCGAGGCGTCTGAAAAGAAGATTGGCCACGGGACCTTCTAATTTAAATTAATGCTTGAAGTACCACCAATGGGTGGTTCCTTCCCAAGATTTTCAAGTGTAAATGAAACATAAAACATATTTACTTATTGTATTAAATACTTGTACAGTTGTAAATCACATTAAATAAATTTTAAAAACATTCGGGATAAAATATAGAATATCAAATAGTTAATCTGATTTTGATGAAATTTCCAGGAAGTGGGCGAGTTGCTACCTAGTTGGTCACATATTGATTTTATCTATATATTTTAAAAAGCGGTTGTCCGATTCGGTCGAATTTACAGGAAAAGTTGGGGATTAATGTTGACATAGGATTATCTAAATTTGGGCATAAAGTAATTACACACAAATATATATATATATATAAAAAAATAATTGACCGTATAATTCTAAATTATAAAGAAGATGGCCAGGGTCGTGATTAAAAAAGTTTCACCTCACTTTGTACAGCTTTATCAGGGATAAAAAGATATAAACACATTTTGACATAGTAAGGTAATGAGATGGGAGCGCGGTGACTACGGGGTAAAGTGCGTTGCTACTAACTCTATAAGGACCCGAGTTCGAACCCGGCTTGGCGGAAAATTGTTTTCTGTTACACTGTAGCCGTGAGTCAACTCCGGTGGGTTCTGGAGCCCTCCTGGGGACCACCCAGCCTCTTAAATTGGGTACCCTTAATTGAGTAAAAATCTGGTGGTCGAGCGTGATTCTGACCAAATCACCTCCTTACACAACCTTTGGTCTAGTAACAGCACTCCCTTACAAAGTACTGAACTCCTGACCCTTCATTGGTTGTGGCAGTACAGATTTATATTAAATTTTAAGATAATGAGATACAAAAAGGTAAATTAAGGTTGGGTTAAAATTATGTAAAAATAAAAGAAGTAATAAACTAGTATTAAATAAAATAAACAATGATAAGAATATAAAAAATAAGCAGGCTATTAGGTTAAAAATGTACAGGATACGCAAAAACAGAAAAGTAGATATTAGAAAAACAAAATTTAACAACCTAAAAGGCGGAAAATAAAATGAGTTAAATAAAGTTAAGTTGAGATTAAATAAAAGTCCAGAAAGGATAAATAAAAATAAAATTAATAATAAATGAATAAAGAACAAATGAGGACCATCTACCTGTTCAAGTAGATGGACTTAAGGGACTTAATGAAAAGGGATATAATGAAAAATAATACTAAAAAGAGATATAAAAATATGGTAATAATAATAATAAGAAGAAGAAGTTTCTAATTTAGAAAAAATTAAATGATAAAATACCTATAAATAAATAAATAAATTTTATCATACATATAAATAAATAAATTTTATAATATAATTTATGTTTAGTTTTCCTAAATTTTAAAATTCCTATAGTTTATTTTCATCAGTTCTATATTATTATTCTCATATTTTTAAATTTATTTCTTGTATTATTTTCTCATTTTTCATCATATTTTTATATTTCTTTTCTGTAAACGCAATACGAAATAAAAAATTAATAAATACAATATTATATAGGTATATAAAATGTGC
Source organism: Halyomorpha halys (assembly GCF_000696795.3). NCBI lineage: Eukaryota > Metazoa > Arthropoda > Insecta > Hemiptera > Pentatomidae > Halyomorpha > Halyomorpha halys. Next base: position 400,830 of record NW_027114397.1, on the reverse strand, counting down.
ACCAATAAATTGTCAAATAAATAAAAAAGAAATAAAATTAGAAATAGCGAAAAAATTATACTTATCCATGTACAAGGCAGTCTTTTATTTTTATTTTAAACTTTTTATTATAATTATTTAATTTCTATTATATTTAGGACTAATTGTGTTTTTTCTTTACAGGTAAGAAAATTTTGGACCTTAAATCACGATCCATAATAACTTTCAGGTATTCGTTTTAATACACTATTTCTCATACAAATAAAATTTAAATGAGTAGAAGATGTCTGGGAGTACGGTCAGTGAAGGGCACAAATAAATAAAAACTTCTTTATTAATGCCAACTTAGTGAATTTCAGGCCTTCATCAAGGCTAAGAGTAAAAATAAAGATTACCATGATGAATAAAAGGAATTACAGATTGGTTAGAAAATATCCAACAATATAGCTATATATA
>NW_027114397.1:393192-400345 GCF_000696795.3 Halyomorpha halys | reverse complement strand
ATTAATTATTAATTAATTAAATTAAATTATTTTTAATTGGGGGTGACGGTAGCAGCGTGGTAACGCCTGTCTGCCAACCCAAAGGTTGCGAGATCGAGCCTCCGGCCCTATCCGGTATATTTTCAAGCATATAATTATATAATACTCACTCACAGCCTCCCCCCGGACATTTGTGAGGAAAATGTATAGGCCAAGTATTACAAGAATTTATATTCTTTATAGGCTACGTGACAATAAGTAATATTAAAATTAAGAACAAAAAATCAAATTAATTGGAAGATCGTTGATTGACCAAGTGCAATATATTAAGTGAGATAGTCAGTGTGGGGAAAAAAACTCTGATAATCAACATTTTTGTGTTTACTATTAATAAGTCCTCATGGAAGCCCTGCAAAGTGGGCTTACAATAAATAATTTAATTACTATTTCAGTTTTTTTAATTTATTTTTTACAGTATTTAGACCATCTGTTATATTGTAAATATCGTTAGAAAGTGTAAATTATTTAAAATTAAAGTTATAAAAAAGTGAGAAATAAAATGTAAATATAATTAATTTAATATTTATTGCGTAAATTAATTTTAAATAATTTTAAATTTTTATTGACTAGATTTTCATATGTATTTTATTTTTTTGTTCTTTTTTCTTTTCTTATTTTAATATTACTTATTCTCGTATAGCCTTTTTCGTCTTATAACACTTAGAAAATGGATTTTCATTAAAAACTATTTACGTATCTAAGAGAGTAAGTCAATATTTATCCACTATTTAGTTGTTTATGTTGATAGCTCTGTCGTTTTGCGCAAGCTTGGTTTATTTGTTGTTATATCTATGTAAGTTTTAAGATGCTAGGTTAGTTTCGTTTTCGCTATCGTGCTGTTACTCATGGCTGTTCCGCTTTCTATTTCACCAAAGAAGAGCAACGTTCAGGGATCCATTTTTGTGGTCGAAAGGCCTATCAGGGGCCGAAATTGATCGAAGGCTTTTGGTAGAGTACGGGAATAGCGTTTTGCCACAACGGAGTGTCTTCAAAGAATGGGTTGAAAACTTAAAAAATGGTCGCACGATGAAGAAGCCGGACGACCGTTTGCCGCTACAAATGAAGACATCATTGAGCCTTCACGTGAGATGGTGCTCTTTTAGATAGATGAGTAACTATTGAAGAAGTGGCATATCGTCCGAAAATTAGTCACGGTTCTGCCTACATAGTATAGTCAATTGTTATCAACCGCCATTAACCATCCGCTAGCCAAGCTGATACCATTCTTTGGGATAAAGTTCTTTCAAAGAACTCTTGGACCGCAATTTCGACTTTTATAAAATTGTCAATTTTTCCCCTTGAAGGAAATGGGAAACATAAACACGAAAATGGATCGAAACAAGTAGTAATCCTATGGTGCGAGGTCTGGACTATATGGTGGATGATGATCCAGTTCGAACCCATGAAGTTCTATAAACATTTTTTCACAAATTTCTAGTCTCTTAGCTGATTGCTGAGGAGTAAGTTCGTGAGGGGCCAGTCTACTGCTCTTTTTCACCTTCCCCATGGAGAGTGGATGGCGACTAATAGTATCGACACACCACACTCCCTGACAAGTTCGCGAGTAATTGTGGACGGATTTGACTCAATACCTCATCAATATTAATGGTCGCCCGGAGCACTTCTTCCTTCCCAACGTGGTATTTCCACTGCTATTTTTTTCTAACCAACGCCGTGCAGTGCGCTGTTCAAGGACACCTTCCCCTTCATGTTTCATAATAATAACTTCACGACTTGCTTCAGCGGAAAATTATTTTTTCAGTAATGGCTAGAAATTTCAAGAATTTCGTAGGACACCATCATGTTTGTTCTTTGAAACAAATGACTAAACTGAGGCTTTTTTTTGTCGAAGTCAAATGACAATTTAAACAAGATTAGAGAATGCTCTAAAGAAATTATTTAGTATTGGTAATTATTCAATAGGATTAAAATATTTACAGTCTTTTGTATCTTAAATTTGATAAAATGGTCATTTTTATTTATACACCCCATTATTATTTGTCAACTTAAATCTCGGGGTAACAATAATAATTAAAAAGCTGTACTAACTTATTTAATTATTATAACTTCGTTGGAAGTTACCCTTAAATAACGTATAAAAATAAATTCCAATTTAACTTTGAGTTTAATTTCATTTCGACATTTTAATTATATCGCCAGTCTTTGTGTTTGCTGCTAAAAATATTCAAGTAGTTAGTTATCATTAAATTCTTTACTTGAGGCGATATTAAGTTTTTAGAATAGACCGTGAGAGCTAAATAAATTTGCCTCTTGACGGTAACTAGCAACTTGTTACTAAGAAGTAACGTAACTATTGAATAAATGTAATGTCACTGCTTCAGTGCACTAACCAATATCAATATAACGTATTTACTTACCCTTTAAATAATGTTGAAATGATATTTTTTTAACGATTTTTTAATTATTTATAAATAATGATGGAGAGTTTGTTTGAGTTTTTAATATGTTTATCTGTTACAATCAAAATATTATTGCTGAAACCGTTGTTTAAAAATAAAAAGCTGGTGCTCTGCTACCTATCGTATTTTTCGGGAGAGGGCAGCTTAGTGATAAGGAACTGTGCTACTGACTCCAAGGACCCGAATTATAATCAGGATGTGGCAGATAATTATTCTCCATTTCACTGCAGCCGTGAGTCAGCCCTGTGGGTTCGGTAGCCCTTGGGGATGCACCCAGCCTCATGAAGTAGGTACCCTTAATTGGGTAAAAATCTGGCGGTCGAACGTGATTCAAATAATTATTTATTTAGAAAAGGCAGTGATATATAATTGGAGATGTCAGTTGCTTTGTACAGATTTGTACTTAACTAATCAGCAGACCTGCCGATTCTTCCAATAAAAAAATACTCGCTTAGCGCCTTAAAAACGACGATAGATGAACTATCTAATAGTTACAATAATGTAGCATTGGGTTAGGCGTAACCTTTAATAGTACAGATAAAGTCAGTGAAGTAATTGCTACTTTAACAATCACATGTATACACCTTGACAGTGAACTACCGTACATTTTCAGTTATTGTGGTAAAAGTGTTAGCCACTACTTGATAGTTACAATCATGACAGCATTATTTATCAAGACAGTTTTACTGTCGGACTGGGTCTGGCGTGATGTGATCGTTAATAGTACAAGTAATGTAAGTGGACTAACAGTTGCATTAACTGCCACGTTTAACTGTCATACGTTTTGACTGTGAACTGTCGCAACAATCAATCTTACGAGAGATAGAGAAATACTTTGTTCATCTATGCGGCCCAAATACGTCAGGTTGCTACATCACACAGCATACTAATCAATCCGTAATCGGATATATATAAATTATATATAATTACATGGTATAAAATAGAAAGAAAATAGTTTTTTTCTCTACAGTTTCCTTTTACAATCAATTCCAGTCTATAAACCAAATACAAATATTTGGCTACAATCTCACAAAATCGCTCTCTCGAATTCACCCTCCTAGATCCTCTCCAGTGACCCGCTAAACAAATTCACTATTAGACGGCAATAATAAGACCATTAATAATAAACTGATCTACTGCTGTCAGTTTACCAAAAAACAAATAAATAAATAGATTTTACGAGAACAAGACGAACACATAGATTCAAAGGAAAATATAATAAGAAGCCGGTTACAAGAAACACTTGAATGGATAAATAAGTTTAAAAAAAAGTACTAATAAAATAATTATTAAAAAAATAGTACTAATAAAATAAAATAATTTAATGAATAAATAAGTTAAAATACAGAAAGCGACAGGCCCACATATTAAAATAAATAAATAAAACAATAAATAATATTTTCTGCTAAGATCGCAATAGCCCCGATGCTAACACCTAGGCCTTCTAAGAAGCTCCTTGTTCTATCTGGTATTGTTCCGCGAGATCCAAACCAGAGGCCTCCCACGGTGAACTCTTTAATTTAATTACGATAGGTGGAAAAAAACATTGTTCTTATATATTTGTATCAACCACAGGCCCCAAAATTTAGTTTCGACATGTTTCGGTTTGTTACCTCCCACATGACATACGACTGCAGCGACAAAGTTCGGTTGTCACGTCGGGGGGGGGGGAGAGGGTATTGCATAAATCTAACCTACGTGGATTCCAAAAACACACTAGACATTTTAATATTGGTTGAACATTGTAAAAACAAATTTATAGCGTCTAATATTTTCTCGATTGCTGCTATTCGTTTTATCTTTTATTTATTTTATCAATTATAAATCAGTTAGCTCTAATCCTGATTAAAAAGGTTATAAAAAGGTGTTAATTTATTTATTTTTTTTGTATCCACTCATTCGCTATTCGCCCTGGCATCAATAATGAAAAGAATCTTGCCCAGTTCCCTCCTCCTTTGGCCAGGCTTTGGGAGGTCTTCACCTCTTCAGTCTGTATCAATGAATAATTGAACACGCGAAATAGATAGTATCCTATAGCTCCATCTACACTTTTTCTGTAACAAGTCACTTCAATGCTACGATTAAATAGGTCGATGTAAAAACAAGTTTTCAATTTATAACTTTATATTATTATTATTATAAAGGCATATTTAACTTATTTAAAACTGATATAATTTAATTTATTTTAAGAAATAAATAATTTAATTTATGTCTCTTTATTATATAAAACGTTTTAAAAAATGGGCCGTGAAAAATTGAGTTTAACTGATGAAGAAAGCAATTTGCGAAAAAGAGAACAAATGAAAAAAGGTCATCTGCACACCTTAAACAGAGCTACAGTGACAATATATTGCTATTCGCTATGACTATAAATAAATCAAAAGGGCAGTGTTATGAGTTTTAATTTTATTCTTTGTACTCAGCTGTATTTTATTTATTATTATTTTTTTTTTCTTTCTTCCACCACTTCTTGTTTTGTTTTTTATTCTATATTTTCTATTTATTTTGTTAACAATTTCCTCTATATTATCTTCAATAAACCTTGGTAATTACTTGTATCCAATACTAATGCAACAATGCATGCATATAATATGATTTGCATGGTGTATGCACAAATTATTGAATATATACTGTAGGGTTTGCTACAGATGAGACAAAAAAATTTTTTTTGCATATATTTTTAATATTTATTACTTTTATGTATTAATCACTGCTTTTATCTATTATATTATATATTTCCTTTTTATATTGTTATTTATTTAAATTTTTTAATTTATATTTTGGGGAGCGTGGTAGCAGTGCGATTAGGCATGACTCTATAAGGACACGAGTTCGAATCCGGCTGGACAGAAAATTGTTTTCTGTCACACTATAGCCGTGAGTCAACTCCTGTGAGTTTTTGAGCCGTCCTGGAGTCCACTGAGCCTCCTAATTTGGGTACCCTCAATTGGCTAAAAATCTGGTGGTTGAGCGTGATTTTGACTATATCTCCTCCTTGCACAACCGTTGGTCTAGGAAACAGTACTTTCTTACAAAGTACTGAACCCCGGGCCCTTCATGGGTTGTAGCGGCACAGATTCCAATTTCTTTTAAAATTATTTATATTTTATATTTTAATTGTATTTTATGTGTGTTAAAGAGAGGTTAGAAGAAAGGTGTAAAGGGTTAATAGAGAAAATATGAAAAAAAGGATAAAAATAGAAAAAGATAAATTAAAAAAGTATAGAAAGAAAAAAAAAACATATATTATATTTAATATGATTAAAAAAACTGTCTGACTACATTTTCACCAACCAGTTCAGTTAGGAAGCTCAATTTTTTTGAATGAAGTTGTCCCCTCTTTCTATATTATCCTTGGAATATCATTGAAGTTGTCGAAATTGAAACAAGCTGTTGAAAATCCAATGTAAAGGCGGTCAATTTTTTTTCTTAACTATTTTTAGCGAAGACTTACACTAAGACTTGATATACTGTTGAAAGTGCGTGCTATCCTTCAGGACACAGTTCGCCATTAAACGATTTAAAAGCCGGAGTTGTTTTGCGTGTCCTGTAATTTATGAGACCATTAAGGACTGAGAAAGGAGACAGACAAAGAGAGGCCAAGCTTTTGCATCTAGCCGAGCGGAGCCGAACTTGACCGAACATTGCCGATTCCTTTCACCCCCGATCTCACTACCTCACTGATCGCTTGGCGTCTTGTCTGTGACGGTCGGTCTGTTGTGTCGGCTTACGAACTACAAGCTGCGCACTAACGTAAGTCTTCGTATAGGATCTCAAATATAATTAATTTATATATGTTTTTTCTATATCATAAATTAATAAAAAAAATAATAATTTAACCTAAAATAAAACATTAAATTAACGAAAAAACAAAACCCTTGATTATAAAATATTGAATAACCTATTCAATACTGAACTATAATAAATAATTTATATATGTAATACATCTAATGTTACTCCAACACGAACACACAAGAAAATATAGAATTACCACATTGAAAATGTTTATATACTTCCTAACTACCAATATGTAAATTTTATAGTTCAGACATAGTTGTAAAATTTTATCCCAATAACAATAAATAATTATATTACACTAGATATTTGCATAAGTAAAAATATGGAGTTTTAATCATTGGTATATGTTTAAAAAAAAAAAAAAGTAATCTACTTTAAAAAAACTTTTATTACAAAAAATGCCAGATTAATATTTTAATTTTTGTAAATATTTATTTACAACATAAATTATTTTGTGTTTAATAAGTTAAATAAATTTTAATTTTGAAATCATAGAAATTACAAATTTTCAAATCGCTTACTCAATTTAAACGTTTTAAAATTCTAAACTATAACTACACGTTTAAATTAAAGTAATTTATATCTTTTTTAAAATAATACTATTCATAATATTTAGTTTTAAAATTATATAAAACGTTGATTTGAAACTATGCATATTTGTAAACTTTTATCATTATTAGATTCAGATTGGTTTTAATTAGTTTTTAAATTAAATTCATTCCACTATTTTTTAAGAAATAAAAAGTATTGAATAAAATTTTAAAAATTATATTACAAATAATATTCTTTGAAATATGGTCGAATATAAAAAATATACTTTTAAATATCGTCGAATATAAAAAAAAAATCCCAAAATATAATTAAATTACATTTAAAATTCTTGCAATTATTATAAA
>NW_027114397.1:316121-393128 GCF_000696795.3 Halyomorpha halys | reverse complement strand
AATAATCATATATTATTTTACTGTTTTTCTATGTGATTCGATATAATTTTTTTAAATAATCAAATTAAAATCATTAAACTTCCCTTTTACAGAATAATTTAGGGCATTTTTCGAATAGTTTGATTGAATTATTATTTTTATATTAAAAGATAATTTTTTATTTTAATGGGTTCTAATTTTACTATTGGTAATAATTTTATTAAATCAGTAGCATCTTTCGAGTAGTGTTCGAATTATTGCTAGTTGTAGAAGGTTGCGATATAATTACATTTTTCTTACGTCTTATACGTTTAGTTTCGTAAATACGTAAATAATAAAATATTTTTGGACATTTCACTTTATTACTTCTCTGTGTTGAAGAAATTATTTACGACTGAAGAAGAGTTTGAAAAGCGTACGATGTGGACCACGCCCAGATTGGGAAATGTCTCTTGCAAGCCTGCCTTTGTCCATTCGCCATTTTTCTTCGTCTAAGGAAAATTAAAAATTATTTTATCCTTTAAAATGAAGTCCTCGACATATTTAAATATGGAAAAGACACCAAGGATAAGTGACTTGTTACCCGAAGGACGTGCAGATTCTGTGATCCCTCTGTGCTAGTTTAAAAAACATTGGAAGTAATGTTGTTTTGTGTTAATTTATTTGAAGTGATTGATTATAGTAATATATTATAGCTGGTGATATTTGTGATTTTTAATTTTTTTTTTCATGGATTTACCTTCACCAATACTTCAAGTTTTCAATTTAATAAAATGCTTACAAGGATAAATATATGACCAATTCAATCATAAAATATAGTAACTAACAAAATGAAGACTTTTAGTAAAAGCAATTGCTTTGAAGATAATATTTGGTACATAGTTAAAAAAAAAAACACAAAATTATTTTACTAATTATTTTGAGTGTATAGAAAAATAAATCTTTTAATTGCTGTTACTCTCAACATTTTTTTTTGTGGATATAAGAACAAATAAATGGAGGGATACTTGCAGTACTCTGTTCCCTTTTTATGTGTTAGTTGCCATATTTTACAATATTTCGTGCCCTTGTTCGTAAAAGTAAAACATGTTATCTAACGTTTATTGTGAAGTTTTGGTTACCATTTAGACGTGTTTTAAAGTGAGTATAGTATCACGCAAGACCTAGTGCTACAATGCTGCCTCGACAGTAGATACTGTCATGACAGACCTAGTGCGTGTAAAGTGTTGTTACTACATCAGATACCATGTTCACTTTACCAAAAAATTGTATTCTGCGGAATATAACGAAACATTTGTAACTTGTTCCCAAATCATACATTGCGTATATGTAGAAATAAAGTTATAACTCTACTTTTGTTAAGTAGGTTAAATGATTGAAAGCCTATAGTGCAGAAGGTACATACTGACTTTGATAAGTACTATTGTTTTACTTCAAAACAGTTAAAGAAGTACAGAAATTGTTAGTTATATATGTTTTTTTGGTATTAATTGGATCTGATTTGTTTGCACTCGTACACGAAACCATAGTTAAGGTATTCAACTTAGCTAGAGGTCTTGTCAGAACGGTTATTAATATTGAAAATCTTGGTCTTAATTTCCTTATCATTCAGATCATAGAAGCATTCAGCGACTTGCGGCCATTTTTATCAATTACCACAAGGTTCCCAATCTTTTTCGGTTTGCGGCTCCTTAAATGATTAGATTTTTTTCTGTGGCGCCCTTAACTTTCTTAAAAAATTTAAATACTTTCCTTGTTAAAAGCGATTGGCCCTTTAACAGCGAAAAATTAAAAACAAATATTTTTTTCCCTTTTTCATTTTCCTTGGGATAATATAAAATATATAATTTCAACTATATAAGAAGATGGTCAGGACTGCGGTCAAAAGGGAAAAAAAATAGTTTACAATTTTTAAATTTAAATAGCAACCCTGACCATCTTCTTATGTATCAGTTTTTACGGTCAACTATATATACATATATAATTTCAACTGTTTCGGTAATATTCATATTGAGACTGGAAAACCACCCCCAAAGTCTCGAAAGTTGCTTAATGCTTGGAAGTTTGTCAGCATAAAAATAATAATAATAATAATAATAATGTTTATTTATTCTGGGATTGATCCCTTTAGAATTATTTACAGGCGTCAAAATTAGGCTTTAGAGCCTTAGAGTAAAGATGAAGTTACAAAACGTCATAAAATAAAATAAAACATTGAATTTGAAAAGATACAAATAAAAAACAATAATTAACAAAATATATAAAATAATGACAGAATAAATAAAATAAAACCACATATCATATCATAAAACATAATAATACTTCTGATAATAAATAAAAAGAAAAAAATATGATTAAAAAATACAATACAATTAAATTAACAAATAATGAATGAAAAGATACAATTTCTGCTAATGTACATATTTATAATTATAAACGAAAATCTGAGATATAAAATACAGAAAATGTATAAAGCTTTTTTGAAACTTCCAATTGTTATTCTTCTGTAATTGGGTGAACAGAAGGTATTCGAAGATACGGGATTTGAAGATTGGAAGGGTATTAGAACTATGAATAAAGTAGGGAATAGAATTCCATAGGGAAGAGGAACGGGTGAGGAAAAATCTACCAATGGCTGCGGTCCAAAGCATACACGATTGTTAGCGTAAAAATTCGAGAATGGGAAATCCCAAGAATATTGGTTAATTGAATATTTCTCGGCGCCCAGATGATGGCACAGCGGGGAGCTGCGGCACACATTTGAAATGGTAACACTGAGTTACCATATTTTACTTACGACTAGCTATCCCTTATAATAACTTAAAACAAATATTATTGTTCTAATAAAAAATAAATTGATTTCCTACACATTCTTTTAGAAACCTGTGACATCAACTTTAAGGTATCAGATATTCTCATAAACATCAATTCTCAAAACATATCAGGTACCATGTTTTACGACCGAATGCCTCTTATATTTTATATGTTACTTCTGTTGGATAAATACTTTTTGCAGACGAAATACTGAACCAATTTACAAAATGAAGGTTCAGTTTGGAAGAGATTTTTACTTAGAATATTCGCTTGCATCAGAAAACGTCGTGGTCCCAAGATATGAAAATTTTTGATATTGGTATCAAAATATTGATTTTTCGTTTAAGCTGTTATAGTGAAAACTCTTGTTTATTAAATTTCTATATGTTAATGTATCATTAATAAGGTTTCGGGGCCATCTCTCCATCAACAGGTATAATATAATACAAATTAACACAATTCATAATATATACACAATATAATTAATCAATAACAAATATTTTTTAAAAACAATATCCGTAACATAATCATATGCTCATATTTTATAAGTAAACCGGTCTCTTTTTTTTTCGGCCAAGACTCCCATTGGAGTCCTATACTGCCTAACATGGTTGGGGGTCAAAGTTTTTTATTTTGTGGGACCGCAATCATATCAACAAGACATGAATTATGGTTATCCTTAGAATAATTATAGCAATATTAAATAAATGTATACTCATCCAGTAATGAACTTATATTATTAATATGATTTTTCGTTTAAAAAAAAAATATTACTTTTTGAAAAATTATCAAGGGAACTATGGAACGTAAAAAGCTCTATTAGGGCTCAAAGTTTAGGAAATTTACTTTACTCGAAATGATGTTCTATTATGTTTTTAGTGTTGAGGGTAGTTTAAAAGATGTAGAGCTTCGAATGATTTTTTTTTTAACGTGTTGCAAGAGGAAAACCACTTTTTATTCCGCTTTCTATGATTGGCAGACTCATCAATTTTGACTAGTAATTATGCACAGTTTTTATTAAAGTAATAAGAAATTGGATGATGTAAGTCACTTTAACCTGGACCACTGTGATAGAGGAAATTAAACAGTATCTACTTCTGCGATGAGCCAATAATTCCGGTGGAGTAAGCCGTAAAGCAAAAGTGTGCCCAAAGCTAAGGGATATTACTGCATATAAATTCAAACATGAATCGGGAATGCATTTCGGACGGTCCCAAAGCTCTTCTATCGACCTATTTATGGCGCTTCAGCCCAATTTGGACCTTAGCCTCCTGAATGAGCCTTCGCCATGTAGCTCGGTGTTGTGCGGCCGCTCTCCAGTTGGGGATGCAAGTTCTCTGGAATCCCTGATGACGGCATCCTCCCATCTCTGCTTTGGCCTGCCTCTTCCTCTGGTCCGGTGCAGTCTGCAGTCCAGCAACCTCCTCGGGATCTCAACCGCCATCCTGACGACATGGCCAGCCCAGCGTAGCATCCCCAGCCTTATGTGCCGCATCACATCTCCCTCACCGAACAGCTCGTTGACTTCCTAGTACAAGAGCCGGGAAGAAAAAAAGGCACTTATCTCACCCCAATTTTTGATTACTTTAATGAAAACTAGGTATAATTACTAGTCAAAATTGATGAGTCTGCCAAGTATAGGTAGAGGGAATAAAAAAATGGCGTCTGTTTCAAAACCTTAAAAAAACATTAATTTTTCATTTGAAGCTCTATATCTTAAAAACTAACAACAACACTAGAAAATTTGAGAGAATATTATCCAAAGAAGAGTAAATTTGCTGAAATGTTAGCCCTAAAAGAGCTATTTACGTCCAATAGTTCTCGAGATATAGCTTATTAAAAAGCAAAATTTCTTAAAAATCTACTGAAAGACTGGTTAGTTAATTTATTTTAAGAAATCTATAACTCAGGAACCATGTGACGTACAGATGTCTAATAGCACTCAAATTAAAGCTAGTTTAATGAACTATAAAAAAGTTAGTGACCTTTACCTACGTAGAAATAGTACTTTTCGCGATATTTTTGTAAAATAAATTGATTTATAGTTGTTCGGACAATAAGTTTGATTTATGAAAAACTTCATTTCAGAAACTATTGGACGTACATATTTCTGCTAGCGCTCAAATTAAAGCTAGTTACATTTACTACAAAATAGTCAATTTATGTTTATCTTTGTAGGAGTAGTAGTTTTTATGATATTTGACAAAATAAACTCACAAAATGTTTATTTCTAGTTGTTCGTATAAAATGTTGGATATTTGAAAAATATATCTCTAGATCTATACGACGCACATATGTCTGCCAACACTCAAAATGAAGGAAATTTAACTTTCTATATATTAGTTTATGACACTTATCTTCGTAGGGGTAGTAGTTTTTATGATATTTGAATAAAAATTTGGCAAATGATGTAAATGTAAACTATTACTCCTGCGATGATAAACATAATAAACTACTTTATAGCTCATTAAACTAGCTTTAGTTAGAGTGCTAATAGACATCTGTACGTCAAATGGTTTTTGAGATATAAATTTTTCAAAATAAATTCACTAACTACTGATCTTTTAGCACGTCCCATACAACATTTTCTGAAACGTTGTTTTTTAAAAAGCTATAACTCGAAACATATACCTTAAATAACTCTAGTAGAGCTCATATTTTAGCAAATTTACTATTCTTTAAATTACGTTCTCTTAGGTTTCCTTGTGTTGTTCCTACTTTTTAAGAGATAGAACTCCGATTGAAATTTTTTTTTTATTGCTTTGAACAGCCGCCATTTTTTATTCCCCCTACTTGGTAGACTCATCAATTTTGGGTAGTAATTATACATAGTTTGCATTAAAGTAATCTAAAATTGGGGTGAGATTTCTCCTCTTGGGCTCTTGTACTACCCCTGTTGGTTCGCCTCCTCCAATTCTCGCCTACCTTGACACAGAAAATTTACTCTACTTTAAATTATTTTCTCTCAGGTTTTCCAGTGTTGTGTGTAGTTGCAATGATGTTGAGCTCCGAATGGCTAATTAATTTTTTATACAGTGAAGATTCTGTACTGACTTATGTACTTGTCAGATTTTTTTTAATTAATATTTTAATAAATTAATAAATAAAAAATAGGATCGATGGACGAGGATAACGAGCCTGGTCAATTATTTAGAGTAAATAGCTGCTCCTGACGTTGATAGTAATTACTGCTGCTGGTGTGGGGTCGAGGCTAGCTTGATATATTAATCTTGTTTCGATCCGAAACCGTTAACATTCATACAGAAGACTTCAAACTTACAAAAATTTTACTATTTAAATTGTTCTTAGTATGAATTTCATATTTTTTTTTTCTCAGAAATTCAAGGTAAGTTTAAAGGTGAGTGGAGAAATCTTGTAATTTCATATAGTTCAAGAGTCTAAGAAGAGAAAAAAGTTAGTTATTTTACCCCAATTTTTGATTAATTTAATGAAAACTATCTAAATTTACTGATAAAGACTGATGAATCTGCCAAGTGTAGTTAGGGGGAATACAAATTTAGGCTGTTGCAAAACGTCAAGAAAAAAATAATTTTTCATTCGAAGCTCCATATCTTTCAAACTACACACAACAGTGAAAAACCTAAGAGGACATAATTTAAAGTAGAGTAAATTTGCTAAAATATGGTCTCTAATGAGCTATTTACGATCAATAGTTCAGAAACCATAACGCATATAGTTGTCTACCAGCACTCAAATTAATGTTAGTTATTTATTTTATTCATTTAAAAAATTACATCAATATGGTTGACAAAATTAGCAGATGACAACAACTATCGGTCGGTGCCAAAATGATACATAAAAATGATAGACATAAATAAAATGTAAATATTACAGTTTTGACTATTAGGGTCTTATTATGGAGACTATACAATATTTAAGGTAGGTAAGTACAATATGCATTAATCAAGTGATACAATTAATAATTTAATTAACAAATATTAAAATGAAAATAAAATAATAATTATTAAAAAAATAAAAACAACTGAAAGGATTTTGAAGTGGATTATAAAACTGCAAATTTACAATATAATATAATAATGAGAATAAAACAATATGATACAAAATATTATAAAAATAATGATACAATATCTGTTACTAAGCACACACATACATTACTAATACAAATTGTAATATAATAAATAAATTATTTGGAGTTAAGAAAAATACAGGCAGATATGGTCATTTGGTGAATCAAAATCAGATATCAAATGTAATGGGAATCATAGAAGTAAGAAAGTACCCATTTAAATATTTTAGTTTTTATAGTTTTATGATTTATTTATTAGTTCTAATCGACCTATAACCCGTGGTATGGTAGGGTCTTCATTAAAAAGGGATGCTCCTCAAAATTACCTTAAAATCAGTTGCCCTATAACTCACTTGAGAACAATTTCCAAACTTTCCGGCTATACGGTAAATATGCAATTACTCTAAATGTCGGTCCACACAAATATACTTTGGACCCACAGAAGCTTTGTCCAGCTTGTGATGGAACGGCCCTGGAGGATTGTTTCCATTTTTTGACAAATTGCCCGCGTATCATGAGAGCCGCATCCGATACGTGCCTAAGCTAAGCGATATTAGCCGAAATCAGTTGTATGAATTTCTGTCCTCAGGATTGGACCTTAAACAATTTTTTATATATGTAACCCAAAACCTTTTGCTTAGAGCTGGACACCTATCGTTCCAATAGGAGGTATAGGTTTTTTTTTTAATATTATTATGAAGTGACGTTTTTGTTTTACTATTTTATTCTAACGAATGTGGATAGCCCAGCTTGGGTATATTGTTTGTTATTAGTTTACATAAACGTTCTTTAACTCATCATTTTTGTAAAATTACTACAATTGATTATCTATTTCACAGGCTAACCCTATTTCTACGAGGGTGCCCCATAAACAAATAAATAAATTATTATTATTATTATTTGTTAGTTCTTTTGGTAAGCGATACTAGTTAAATGTACTAGTAGTGGTAGTAGTTCAAATCGTTTATATTCGAAGAAACGTGGAATATTACGATTCCAAGTAGAACGTTTTCGTGAAAAAGTGGCGTCGAATTGCTTGTAGGTAAAATAGTACAAGAGCCCAAGAGGAGAAAAAAGGCAGTTATCTCACCCCAATTTTTGATTACTTTAATGAAAACTATGTATAATTACTAGCCAAAATTGATGAGTCTGCCAAATATAGGTAGGGGGGATAAAAAATGGTGGCTGTTTCAAAGCATTAAACATTTTTTTTTCATTCGGACCTCTATGTCTTAAAAAGCAGAAACAACATAAGAAAGCCTAAGAGAACGTCATTTGAAGTATAGTAAATTTGCTAAAGTATGAGCCCTAATAGAGTTATTTACGATAAATATTTTTCAAGATTAAGTAGTTTATGATGTTTATCTTCGTAGGAGAAATAGTTAACATGGAATTTGCTAAAATCAATTGATTTATAGTTGTTCGGACAAATTTTCATTTGCCAAATTTATATTAATGTGAGAATATCATAAACACTACTACCTCTACGAAGATAATTGTCATAAACTACTTTATAGAAAGTTAAATTTCCTTTATTTTGAGTGGTGGCAGAATATGTGCGTCTTATGCCTCTAGAGATATATTTTTTTCAAAAATCCAACATTTTATTCGAACAACTAGAAATTATGAGTTTATTTTGTCAAATATCATTAAAACTACTAGTCCTACAAAGATAAACGTAATTAACTATTTTGTAGTAAATTTAACTAGCTTTAATTTGAGCGCTGGTAGACATCTGTACGTCCAATGGTTTCTGTAATGAAGTTTTTCATAAATCAAACTTATTGTCCGAACAACTATAAATCAATTTATTTTAGAAAATATCGTGAAAACTACTATATTCTTTATAGTCCATTAAACTAGCTTTAATTTGAGTGCTAATAGAGCTCCGAATGAAAAATTAATGTTTTTTTAAGGTTTTGAAATAGCCGCCATTTTTTATTCCCCCTACCTATACTTGGCCGACTCATCAATTTTGACTAGTAATTATACCTAGTTTTCATTAAAGTAATAAAAAATTGGGGTGAGATAACTTCCTTTTTTTCTTCCCGGCTCTTGTACAATGCAAAGGGTAAAAATGCCAAATTGTAAGGACTAGGCTGAAAAATAAACTCTAAAAGTTTTTTATTTTCTTATATACCGATATAAAATAATTTATATTTATAATAATCAGTGTATGTGCTAAAACTAAAAGCTCAGTACATGAGGTTATATTTTGTTGAATACATCTAGATAATTGTTTTCGTTTAGAAAATTTAATTTTGACATTTTAATTTAGCCCGAAGGGGGGTACCTTTGTGCATCGGGCTCTCCCTGAAGCAGAAAGTATTCTAGAAGTTAGTTTTCATTAAATTCTTTACAAGAAGCTAAAGGGGATTAGATTTTTAAAAAAGGATTTCACAGCTAAATGAAACTTTTCTGAATCCTTGTACCTTTTTTAAGGATATTGAAATCTACTAGGGTGTAGATAAAGTCTTCGTTGTTTGACCTTCATTTAAAAATTCAATAACTTCTTCACATATTAAATTCACAATTCACAATTAACAACAGTGACAACACAGTACATTATTTACAAGAGAGAAAACTCTTATTTTAAAAAGCTGTCCTGTCCAATGTATTGGGTTGAAAATACACAGTATTAAATCTAGAATTTTAAAAAATTCTTATAAGGTATAGGCATAGTGGAATAAACATATAATATATAATAGTAATGTATAATTTTTTTAAGTATTAATCTTCTTTTTTTCACATTTTTCTCTTTTTGTTTAATAATTATTTTTATTTATTTAGTTAGAATATTAATGTTTGGGAGTGGGTGGGTCAGTAGTCGAGCGTGATTCTGAGTAAATCCCCTTGCACAACCGTTGATCTAGTAACAGTACTTTCTTACAAAGTACTACGGCCCTGACCCGTCATGGGTTGTAGTCGTACAGATTTAATTTAATTTTAAATAATATTAATGTTTAATATTTACAATATATTTTCTTTAATATTATTGTTGCTAATAATTCTTACAAAGCTGAAATATCGTTGCGAATTAAATTATAGTTCGTTCATCTAGTTTCAATTTGAGCTATAATAGAGTTCTTTAATCTAGAAGGTCTAGTTCTTTAACTAGAAATCATGACTTAGTGAATTTATTTTGGCTAATATCATGAAATTACTATACTTAGGTAAAAAATGATAATTTCAATACTATAAAAACTACTTTATGGTGCATTTAACGTACTTTAAATTTACTCTTAATAAAGTCCTTTAAGTTTAATATTTTATATGATACAGTCTTTTCATATTTTATTCAAAACAACGAAAAATCAAAATTACCTGAATTTATTTTAATGAATATCATTGAAACTGAAACTCTAACGGAGATAATCATTATAAAGTACTTTACGGTGTATTTAATGTTTGATACTTAAATTCAGAGTTAGGTTACTGGAGATGTTAAGAGTTACTGTTTACTGGAGATGTTTGAGTTGCTGGAGATGTAATAGTTCTTGAGATATCAAACTTTTCTCGGGTATAAATACACGTTTTCGTATAATTGGTGGTTTTTTCAAGATATGAAAACCTAAATGAAAAACGAGAAACAAATTTAGTTTTTTAATTAATAAAATGAATTTCCGGTGGTGCATTCTTGAAATAGTTAAAAAATTACTTTTCAAGGATATTTACTGTTCCTGTTGTTTAGTTAAGGTAAAAAGAGAAAATGAGCATAAGCTGTTGAAAGAAAAGCGCTACATAAAAACGTGATTTTGATACAGAGGCAAAAAAAAAAGTAATAAAAAGTCTAGAGGGATTTTTTAACGGGCAAGCTTTTACACCTGGACATAAGAAACTCAATAAAACAGAAAACTCTAAAATTTTTAAAGACTCATTTTTTTCTATATGCTCCATTAAATATCTAGTACTTGACACTATATTCGGGTAAAAAAAGGTTATATTTAAAATCTAAGATGATATATACATCCGTACACATACTTTTTTTTATTTAAACAAGTTTATTTATTAAAAAAATGGGTCTATTTAAATAACTTTAAAAAACATATGAAAAATGGAAAAATATCCGTCTGCCGAAACATGTGTGCAGTTGTAATTAAAACAAAAATCTGTACAATGTAATCCTTTATTACTAACTTACTAATTTACAAACTTAAGCTCCTAGAAATAGTTTAGAAGTTATCGACACTAGACCTTCAAATATAACGAGTCTTTCTGAAAAAGAAACTGTCAAAGAAGTCCTATTCATTCCAAAAAAGTAATTTGAAAATATTTTTAAGTTAAAAAAATTGCAACAGAATCCATTGAAAAAATAAGTTTACTATTAATTCTAATCTAACTTGAAATTTTATTAAACTTATATTGGCCAATAAGCCGAAATTCAGTTAACTTTTAATTTAAAATTATTCAGTATTCCAAAATGTACTTGTACTACTTTCTAATACCCAGTTTATATAATCTTTTTTTTTTTTTTATAACATTTTTCAGAAACAATTGTTTTTGAAACTTTGACGATTCGAGCATTTGGTTGTGAACAGAACCGAAATTGTTTAACAGAACATATGCGACTTTTGAGTTAACTTTTGGTTTCACCAAAAGTAACTAATACGCCCTGATATTAGTATTCTCGTGTAATTTATTTGAATTTTTAAAAATAATTACTAAAAACTTTATAGTAAGTTAAATATCCTTTATTTTGAGTGTTTTCAAATATCCAACATATTATTCGAACTACTAGAAATTAACATTTTGTGAGTTTATTTTATCAAATATCATAAAAACTACTACTCCTACAAAGATGAATGTTATAAACTATTTTATAGTAAATTTAACTAGCTTTAATTTGTCCAATGGTTTCTGAAATAAAGTTTTACATAAATCAAACTTATTGTACGATGAACTATAAGTCAATTTGTTTTTGCAAATATCATTAATACTACTATTCCTACGAAGGTAAAGATTTAAGATATAAACGACTTTATAGTACAATTATTTAGCTTTAATTTGAGTACTAATAGACATTTGTACGTAGAATGGTTATTGAGATATAGATTTACTAACTACTGATATTTGAGTACATTTTTATGAAATATTGCTTTTTAAAAGGCTATATATTGAGAACTATTGGACAAAAATAACTCTACTATGGCTCAGATTTCAGCAAATTTACTCTTCTTTAAGTAATGTTCTTTTAGATTTTCTAGTGTTGTTAGTATTTTTAAAGATATAGAGCACCAAATGAAATATTCATGTTTTTTAAGGTTTTGAAACATTTGCCATTTTTTATTCCCCCTACCTGTACTTGGCAGACTCATCAGTTTTGACTAGTAATTATGTATAGTTTTCATTAAAGTAATCAAAAATTGGAGTGAGATAACTGCCTCCACAAGAGTGGAATGGACGGTGGGTAGCAAGCCAGAAGGGCGCTACTTTGAGAAAATTCTTCCCTACCGTCCTTTCTAGACTGAAGGCTAAATGGGTCCTCCCAGACTATTGGGTCTCACAGATCCTAACAGGATACGGGGGGTTTCGGGGAAAGCTGCAGAGCTTTGGAAAGAACATCGACCCCCGGTGCCCAACGTGCGGAGTTCCTGAAACAGCAGAACACATAATAAGAGATTGCTCTGCCATGGAAGGACACCGAGCCAGGCTGTCGAGAAAGACCGGGATTTACGCCCTCGCCGAGTCGGACTTTTCCTGTTTGATAGAAGAAGAGAATTCTCCCTTCTTCAGGGAGTTCATTTACGGGTGGAAGGAGGTGGTGGGCCCCACTCATTTCACGATGGGAAGGGCTTGACCGCCCAACATCGGCGAGCTACCAGAAGATGAGGAAGCTGACCCAGACTGAGACCAGGAGGGCTGGACCAGCCTGGTAACTGCAGGAGGCACCCAGACGGATGCAGTGGACAAGGTGCAACTCCATTAGACGTAGCGCTGGGCTGCACCACAGTAAATAAAAAAAAATGAATAATTAATAAAAGAATAAAAAAAAAAATTGGTGATCTTTGAGAGCAGTGGCTTGCGCAAACCCCAGCGCACTACCCCACTGCTCCCGCACCCCGTATGCCAGAAATGGCAAGGGAGGGGGATAAAAAAAAAGATAACTGCCTTTTTTTCTTCCCGGCTATTGTACTATATGTAGACAAACAAAGATCAGTAGAATGGTTATTCTGGAAGGCTATTCTCCGAGACGGGGTTTGTAAGTGCTATTCAAGACCAGGTTTTTTCTTGATTGATACTCGATCATACAGAAGGTATGTTATAAAGGACAATACAATATGCGACAATGGTTGGCTATGGTACAATGCTAGTGGGTACGGAATATCTTCATAGGCATAATAATGTGACAACAATTTTCCGTCAGGCCTTAGCTGAGAGAATTAGCCTTTTGAATGTTAGGACACCATATTATAAGTATAATACAAGCAGGATACTTCAAAAGGGCACCATCAAGCTTTTACTTGAATGAATCCATTATTACTGACCACACAGAAAGGAAAGATTATAGATATTGCGATTCCAATATTTGAAAGTATTTGCTCAACAGTGGGTGAGAAGCTTCGCAAATATTAGATATTGGTGGACGAGCTAAAGGAGTACCATTTACAATGTTTAGTGGTAACACCAATTATAATATCGACGAATGGGATGATCCCGAAGCCAACAGTGGCAGGGACAGATGGGAATTTCCACTTCAAGTGCTAAGAGAGGCTCAACAAGCCGTTCCCTTAGATACGTCAATAATCAAAGGAAGTTCTTAAATGTTTAATTAAATTTGAATCTGCAGGTGGTTGAATCATGTCCCCCACCTCTGTAATCCGGGATTGGGAGAAGAATTAACAAATTATAATAATACTAAAAATAAAATACAATAATGAATGGAATATGGTCCGGGTGCGGTAAAAAAAAAACTCAAATAGTAGATAATTATACTATTTTAATTGAGCCAACGTTTCGTCCCACGTTGCAGGGCTTCGTCAGGGCTAAAAAAGATACAAACACTATAGTTACAAAAAGGAAAAAAGAAAAAAACATAAGTAATATACATTATAGGGGGAGAAGAAATATTAATAAAAAATAAAATAACCATCCCTAACCATCCCTTTGTTTTTTCTATGTTTTTTTAAATTAATATTTCTTCTCCCCCTATTATGTATATTACCATTTATTGTTCACCTAATTTAAATACTTTTTTACTATGTTTACTTTACAAATTATTTTCGTTATTGTGGCATAACTGTTATCCTCACTTCTCCCAATACAAACCGTCACTTTGTTTTTGACTGCCGTCAAAACAGGTATGCATTCTGTCTCATCACTTGATTTGTATTTTTTTTTCTTTTTTCATCTCTTTATTTGTACTTTCTTTAATATTTCTTCTCTTATCTATCTGTTACTATTACCCTTTTCATTTACTATTTACAACCTTTAATTTTTCTTATTATATCTTACTTTTCATTTTACACCCCTGTTATTTTACACTTATGTTTTTTCTTTTTTCCTTTTTGTAACTATAGTGTTTGTATCTTTTTTAGTCCTGACGAAGCCCTGCAACGTGGGGCGAAACGTTGGCTCAATTAAAGTAGTATAATTATCTCCTATTTGAGTTTTTTTTTTTACCGCACCCGGACCATATTCCACTCATCTATACACACGGTCAATCAATAATCTTCCAGTACAATACAATAATATAGTGTAAACTAAAATGGATAAAAAATAAAATTATATGTACACATAGCTATAAAGCTACATAACTTAGTTAAATAATTGAAAATAAGAAAACAATTGAAGTAAATAATTAAAATAAGTTAAAAAAAAATCTTGAACACAATCATACCTATATACAATATTTAGAATGTACTTCAGGTAATCCCTTACCCCAGGTAATGTGGTTGAAATGACAGAATTTTAAGAAATAAGCTAAATTATTTTTTCCTACCTTTTTGGCTTATTGAAATAGCCTGGACATTTTTTTTTCAGCTCTAAGAAATCCCTTTCTGAAAGTTCGCATTTCTTCAAACCGAATTAAAATCCATCCGGAATTTTCCATCTGTCCCGAAACTTTACCAACGCAGTTAAACATTATTCTGGAAAATAAATCTTATCAAGAAGTTTCCATACCTGGAGTTG
Source organism: Halyomorpha halys (assembly GCF_000696795.3). Lineage (NCBI taxonomy): Eukaryota > Metazoa > Arthropoda > Insecta > Hemiptera > Pentatomidae > Halyomorpha > Halyomorpha halys. The sequence goes on along the minus strand of NW_027114397.1, from coordinate 378,157 downwards.
AAGTTAATTGAAGTTGGTTATTCTCCTGACTTCCATCAAATTACCGCGTCGGCTGATTGGTTTTTTGTTTTGGAAAAATTAATTTAACCAATGGGGTCCGAAAACCCTGATGGTCTTAGGAAAAAATATATAACCTATAGAAATTTGCAAAATATTTTTTTTTCTTAATCTTAATTTAGGTGTACAAAGGTTATGAACCAGAGAATAAGATACATAACAATACAAGAAAATGATACGGTTCATACGGAGATGGAGTAGTATATGATTTTTGGTCTAGGAGATCTCTCATTCAGTTCCTTTTCATCCTTCAACGCTTCAGGCCATTGTAGTTTAGTGAGTTGAGAGCGACTTTGGGTCTGCATAGTTGCCAGTCTAGTTCCAGACTAGTAGAGTTGGAAAGTAGTTAACTACATTTCCAGTTACATATACAGTTACTAGTAGTTTGTCGTTAACGGACCGCAACTCCTTTTTGCAACTACAGTAGTTGTACTTGTATCTCGCAACCTCCAGATAGCGGATCGTTTCATTTTAACTTTTCTGATTTCTAAAGTGCTAGGTTTCCTAATACGTTTTATGTCTTTTTAAAATTTTAGGTGCTTTTTAAATATTGCTGGATTTAACTATCTAAATCTCCTCTTCCCATTTTAAGTAAATGTTTCTTAAGTAGTGTTTTGAGTACTATGACGTTCTTGAAAACTCTAAAAAGTATTTTTTTTTTTTTTTTTACAAAAATTACTGCTCCTTATACGCCTAATTATGTTTTAGGTAAGGAAACAGGTATCCCCTTGATATAGTTGCATGGGCTGAAACACACTTCAATTAAATTTTAAAAGTCCTGGAGATGCTGGGTTTTCACTTACTTCATATCCTAGCAAAAGAGATGGTAGTAAAGAAAGCTTATTGGTACCGTAAGTGACAGAAATTCGAAGAACGTTATGGAGTTAGTCTCGATGAAATGTCCCCGAATGTAAAAGAATTTGAGAAATAAAGTAATCGTGAAGAATGCCTCCGATCCAGTCCATAGAGGGCAAAAGTGGCAAGTTTCACGCCGTTTTTAAGTAAGACTTGATTTAAGTGACAAATAGTTTTAGAAAAACTGATGCGAGGAATTTCTATTTGTAAAGTTGCAGAAGTAGATCGAGGAGAGGAAAGGGAAGTTTAGGAAGATAGTGTAGTCAACTGAGTAGGTCTATTCCAACAACTGGGTAGGTCTGTCCCAACAACTGGGTAGGTCTGTTCCAACAACTGGGTAGGTCTGTTCCAACAACTGGGTAGGTCTGTTCCAACAACCGACTATCCAGACTGTACGGAGCACTGTTCAATCAACGCAGTCTGAGGTTAATCAGAATCTGCAGTGATTGATTTTATAAAATAACTGCTTCTGGATTTTTATAGGAGTGGAATGTATTTGATGGATTTAAATATAAATGTGTCATGGCCAATTAGTGATATGCCTCTATTCTTGTATAAATTATAACAACTGATGTATGGTTTAACCAAAACTGGTCACAATTTGAATTAGTTAGGTTAATTGAATTTTTATTCTTGATTACATTGATTAATAAGTTATATGATATTTTATTTGGTGGTTGATTTCTGATAATGACATTTTTTGTAGAGCTTGAAGATTAGCTCTTTTGTTATGCTAGGTTTAATTCCGTTCCCTGCCTGGCTATGTTTAATAAACTACTCACTTATTTTGAGCTATTAACCAGCAAAATGCAGTTATCCTAGGTAGCCTGTGGTCACTCATACATGGGTTTGTTTTCACTCTTGTTCAGTGAGTACTTACTGCTTCTTTTGTATACCACTAGATGGCAGCATTTTGAGCTGCCATTAAATATGTTCAATAGGGCTTCCTTAAACATTTATGAGGGAAAACCACGTACTACGCATACTCCGTTCAGTTCCGGACAGTCAGAATTAACTGACCTTTTGAAGAAAAAAGTGGAGGGTTAACAGGAGAACGTTTGCCACTGCGCATCTCTCCCATCCCTTTACCCACAAGCAAACTCATCTTATATACACTACACCTTTAATTTTATTTATTCAATTTGTGTTTAAATAATTAAACATTTCTCAATGTTAGAAGTAAAACATAATGGGCACATATAAACATTGTAGAAGGATTATATAATTAACTGAAGAAGAAAAAAAAGTGAAATGGTTAGTTTGTTATTGAGGTATGAAATATTAATATCATATCTATAAAGTCGTAGAAAATAAATAGAAGTTGATTATATAAATGGAAATGTTCTTCTCTTCCCTTATGTTCTCCGAACAATGAATAACGAATATTAATATTTCCCTGGACTAACTTCATTGTTTCTCTGACAGATAGAGAGAGCTGTAATAATTAAAAGCTTTTATGATTGAGGGTTAACCATAATCTAATTCGCTTTGATGGATATTAAGAAATACCATCTGGATGCTATTAGACAGAGAGGGAGAAAGAAATGGTAAGAGCTTATCGAAGTGTAGAGGTGCTCATGGATTGATTATAGGCCTTAGAAAGGCGGCCTTAAAAGGAATGAAGGAACACCTTTAACTTATCTATTTGACATATCGGCTCTCTTATATCAACCATTTAGTCGATTCCTCTCGGCTTTTTGTCAAGGAGTAAGATCGATAAGATAAACCCACAATGCTGTCAAAATGAAGTTGTTTCAACAAAAATATATTTTTATTGACAGCGCGTTACATTACAAGGGTAGTTTGCACTTTTAAGTAGAATCTAAACTTAAAATTATTTATTTATTTTTTTTTTTTTAAACTTTATTTAATTGATAGATATTACAATCTGCCACACTATTGTGGGCAATAGGTAATAGTGATGAATGATCACATTCATACTAAAATAAAATAAGAATGAAAATAAATGAAAGAAATAAAAAAAAAGTACATAAAAATAAATAAAATACAGAAAAATAAAAGAATAAATAAAATGAACATAATCAAACTATGTGAATAAAAAAAAAAAATAATAAAATAAAATAATATAATCTCTAGTTACATTTACACTCATGATACAATATTTACACAATCGACCTGAGGATCCCTGACCACACTCTATCCCCCACGTGTGGGGGTCACTGGTAGTGAGCCAGTGCGCTAAAGCCGCAATCACTCAACATGAGTGGAGAATCTGACCATTGCCAGAACTCCAATTGTCCATTTTTATTTTACAATAAGTCTCTTGGCCACTGCCGTTTCAACCTTCTAGGTGGGCTGTAGGGATGGGTGGAACTAGATAAGGTGTGGACCAAAGGATTAGGATAGTTGGAAAGGTGTATATGGAATGTTGAGAATTTGGTTGGTAGAAGATCAAGGACAAAAGGGATATTAAGGTCATGGTTTAGTGTTCTGTTGGAAACGTAATGGGGTGCATTAACTATGTTCTAAGGATTTTGGATTTAAAGGATTGGTTACGTTTGATGTTCGACGGTTAGCTAAAATTTATTTATATTATTTTAAGATTACAAAAACAATGCTGTTTTTTAAATAGGCTGTTTACATAAAGACACACAATTACGAACATAAACCTCTCTCACACACACGCACACCATATGGAATCAGGGGATTGGATATTTTTTTGATAATTGTTTACTATCGGTACTTAAAAAAAACACATAAAAACTCATAACAACTCAAAACACAAAAACAACCACAGGATCTGTTATTTCTTGAGCAGACTATATCTCAACAAGCGTATAGGTTAATTTATAATATTAACCACTTGTGATCAGTATCACGCTTGACTGCCAGATTTTTATACAATTAGGGGTACACAATTTACGAGGCTAGGTGGACCCCAGGAGGGCTCACGGCTACAGAACCCATCGTGTTGATGCACGGTGTAACAGAAAACAATTTTCTGCCCAGCCGGGTTCGAACCTGGGTCCGGAGTTAGTAACATCGTGCCTTACCACAGTGCCACCGCGCTCCCCATATTTACTTAATAGGTAATATATATTTTAATTTTTAAAAAGATCTAATATACATAATAACCTCTATTGTGTAAACAAATATAAGACGTCGCTACAATAGTTTGAGGGGGATATAAAATTTCTTAATTAACAAAGTACATCTAATCTCTGTATTCAAAATACATCTAATTGTCCTATATTTCTATATCTATTAAGGTCCTATTGCTCATAGATATAATTCTGAAGTATGACATTTAACCCTTGATCTACTCTTTGGATATAAATCATGAATTTATAGTGTCGACTTGAGGGATGTGACGGCCGTGCGGGTTGGGGCGCAGGTCGGTTCGGAACGTTGTGGGTTCGAGTCTCACCTGGTGCAGTTAACATTCATTTTTCGGCGGTCCCGAAGAATGAATATTGACACTCCCACCTTGGTTAGTAGGGGTTAGCAAAAAGGGCCACTAGGCCCACTTGCCGGACTTATTCCCCCCAACAAATACCAGTACCCAGTACCAGTAAGGTCGACTTGATTAGGCTGTTTACTCTTTTATTTTCAGATAAAATTTTTTTCTTGGTGTTTTAATATTATGTCTATTCAATGTATTAGGCCCATTTCTCCCTAGAGGGAAAAATGCAAAAAATCAAAATCCCTGTTGAATGCATGGGTAATTCATTATTAAAAGGTTTGTACAGTTTGATCAAGAATAATTGTTCCCGTCTTTTTTGGAGGAGTGAAAGTAAATAATTACCATTCATATGTATGCGATACATTTCCGATAGATAAACGTAAGTAAAAGTAGAAAACTTGTATCTCGACAACCACTGAATGTTTTTGGATTTTTTTTTTTGGTTTTGTCAAACTATATTTTATATGTATTTTTATATGTTATATAAAATAAAGTAAAGTAACTAATTCAATTAACAAATGAATATAATTATCAAAAATAATGACACATAACATATTAATTAACATATTCATAATTTCAGTTCTGTTCAAATGGGATTTTTTTCTATGCTATTTTAAATAATAATTTTTGTTTACTATTTTATATTTGATTAAAAATCTTAATCAACAGGATCCCAAATTAAAATTTGTATTATACTGGTTAATTAAAAAAACTCATTTCACATCACTGAGAGAAATCCTTTCCACTTCATTATAATAATAAGTTCATTGCTGAAGTAATAATTAAAATACAATTGATTCTCTTAACTTATTAATTACTTCTTATTGTATTGTATTTGGTTTGTATTGTTAATTATTTACTTTAACATATAGATTTTTACTAGATGGGCATTATTAATTATTAAAACAGCTCTTATAATTAATATTGAGCATAGTATTTAAAATGATATCTTATTACCTGATAATTACACATTGGAACAGAATTGGAATAATAAAATAAATATACGATACTAAATTAAACATTTTTTTAAAATTTATTTATTTATTGCTATTTACAAGTCTATTTACATAAAAACATATTAAGTAAATTTGATGTAAGGTCAAAATGGAGTGAAACACGCATGTAAAGAAACTATTCAAAACTTCTTTTAGGTGCCTCGGAGGATTGTCAGGAATAGAAGAAAAAGCAAGGTTATAAACTAGAGGGTTTTTATTGTTAAGGAGTTTATAATGGAAGGATTGATATCTGGTTCGGGCTAGATCGGGATTTCTCGAAGGGTTTTGGGTTATAAGAATTGGATACGAGAGGAATTCGAAAATTTACTGGAGCGTTATTGCTTAACTACGTATGTTCAGATAGGCCTTATTATCATGTAGATCAGTCTTTTGTAATGAATGGGATGTTTAGACAGTTTGTCAAGTAAGTGCTGTAATAGTTGGAATCGACGTGCAGTTTCTTGTCTTTTCAGTCTTTGTGAGGAATAAAACACTTATTAAAAAATAAATAAATCAATTAAACAAACATCTAATGGTGAATATTTATACTATTATCTCTTAATGAGTTTGCGGCTTTAGCGCACTTGCTCGGCCTCCACTGGCTCACTACCAGTGATGCGGCGTGAGCTTTTTAGCTCAGAGTGGGCTCAGGGATCCTCAGGTCCATTGTGTAAATAGTGTATATAAGAGTCTAAATGTGACTAGAGATTATATTATTTTATCATTACGTTATTTTATTTATTTATTTTTTCATACACATAGTTTGATTATGTTCATTTTGTTTATCCTTCTGTTTGTATATATTTTAAGAGAGATTTTTTTTTTCATTTATTTATTTATTCTGTTCTTATTTGATCTTATTATTTTAGTGTGAATGTGACCGATCATTCATCACTATTGCCTACAACTGTGTGGCAGATTGTAATATCTATCAATAAATAAAAAGTATCTCTTAATAAAACCTTTTATTAATATATTATAATCTTCCTTTTTATAAAATCATAATATATGTTATGACAATATTTTCTTATTATAAATAAATTATTATAATTTTACATTAAACTCCAAATATCATTTATTGATAACTAATTTAACTTTATAACTATAGATTTTGTCTAATGCTCAATTTAACTATACTAAAATATTGGCCATCCATGGTTAAAATTATTTATTTAGTATTTTGATCTAAGTGTGGCAACCACGGAGAATAAACCTAAAGGTTTTTTTTAACCCTTGTAGCTTTACTTTTAAGGGTTGTGATTTTTCGCATCGCTCTTCCTTCTATTGCATATTTTAAAAGGGAAAGAGTGAGGGAAAAAAATATCCCTTCATTCTTGATAAAATATTTACCGCACATGGTACACATTTTAATTGGGTGGGTAAGCACTTACTGGCTATGCTAATCCTATTTAACAGACCCTCTTGTATTTTGGCCGCTTATATAATATACCTGTAATTACATATTTCCATTATTACTTGATATTTTATTTTTAGGTTTCTTAAATATAATTACATCCTGAATAAATGTAATCGATTTTACTTTTGGAATTTTTAAATTTCCCCGATGCAGGCGAAGCCCACGTGCCTCTCCTTTGTATATTGTAGTCCTTTTGGCCGCTCCCGGACCATCTTCACGTTTCGGCCAATAAGGACACGTGAATATCAATGGTTAGGCTTCTTTGGGAGTCTTGATTTTCTTTCTTCCCATCGCAGTTTCATGATCCTCGACTGCCTTTCTTTTCTTTCTTCGGACCACTTCGTACCCCCTTTCTTTCCACTTCAAATATTGATGAGATTTTTCAATGTTTTCCTATACGTGTCTCTATCTAGACAGTCGGTATCTGAAATTTTAAGTCTCTTTTATTCCTCTCTCATTTGCCTCGTGTCTCCTCCCATGTTTTTGTAGCTAAAATATTTTTTAAAGATCTTCTTATTCAATCATTCCTCCTTCATCCTCTTCATGTGCCCATTGAATATCAGTCTTCTATTTCACATCTCGGTTTCCAGATCTTTGATTTTTCTGTAGATTTCTTGGTTAGATCTTAGCCTGTAATCTTCTTGTGTTTTCTTGAGCCCATAGATTTTTCTTAAGATCCTCCTATCTATTTTTAGCAGCTATTCCAAGTTGGGTAACCATGTGGTCTCCACCCCGTGTAAAACCACAGCGTTGTAATGTCTTAACTTTGCATTGAAGGAGAGGTTTTCCTTATTGAAAGCTTAAATTTAGTGGTTTTCTCTCGGATGCTCTCTTTCTCAGAACCGTTGTGAAAAATTGTTTCTACCTATTACTTAAATTTTCTGGTGTTTACAATTTTTCTCTTGAAATTTACTTTAGTAGTCATGAGCTCTGCTTTTTCATATGATATTTGTAAGCCGGCTTTATCTGCTATTATTTGAAGGGTATTTATTTGACTAATAGCCTCGAACAGGAAGGTGGAGTGGAAAGGGAAAAAAAGAAAATATATGAAAAATGCTTCCCTTTTCTTAAGGAAAAATTCCGCGAGACCTTCGGAGAGAGAGAGTTCACTGTGAGAGGCCTCTGGTTTGGATCACGTGGAACAATACCAGACAAAACAAGGAGCTTCTTCGAGGATATTGCGATCTTGGCGGAAAATGTTATTTTGGACTCCCTGGGGATCATAAACATACATGGGAATTAGCTCGGAGATTATTCTTTGTTTTTCTCTATTTATGTGTTTTGAACGTATTTATTCATTAAATTATTTTATTTTATTAGTACTATTGTTTTTTGTTGTTGTTTTTTTTTAAACTTATTTATCCATTCAAGTGTTTCCTGTAACCGGCTTTTTATTATATTTTCCTTTGAATCTATGTGTTAGTCTTATTCTCGTAAAATGTATCTATTTGTTTGTTTTTTTTTTGGTAAACTGATCTACTGCGGTGACTATGATGGTCTGATCTCACATTGCCGTCTAATATTGAATTTGTTTAGCGGGTCACTGAAGAGGATCAAGGAGGGGGAATTCCGGAGAGCGAATTTGTTGATCGGATGAATTGAAAAATTGTGAAATGGTGAAATTGGAGGAGCAGAAATGAGTAAGAAAAATAGGAAGGAATTGAAACATTTGTATTTGTTGTACAGACCGAAATTGATTGTAAAAGAAAACTAGGGAAAAAAAAAGTTTATTATATCTTATTATTATATCTCTTTATATCTGATTATACCATGTATGTGTAATTTATATATGTCCGATTACGGATTGATAATTATGCTGTGTGAGATAGCAACCTGATGTATTTAGGCAGCATAGATAAATAAAGTATTTCCCTCTCTCTTCAGTTCAACAAAAAATGTACCAATTGTATACTTTAGGAGTGATCAAGAGTTTCTTTTCTTTTTTTATATATCATTAGTAGTTGACATGTACAACTTTGGACTCAGTTTGCATTTTTATAAATATACAACATTTTTATAAATATACAATTTCAGCGAAATATCTTTTCAAACTGAGTATAAGGTTTTCTATTGTTTTCGGCAATTTTAAAATATATAGAGCTCCTGATATAGAGCTCCTAAAGAAAAATTAATTTTTAACGTCTTGAAACAACCATCATTTTATATCACCCCTACCTATTCATTGGACTCATCAATTTTGACTAGTAATCATACATAGTTTTTATCAAAGTGATCAAAAACGTTGGTGAAATAATTGCCTTGTTTTCACTCCTGCTCTTGTACTAATTATATATATTATTAACATTCGTAGTGCCCCCAAACTCCAGCTTCTTTCGAAAGCTATGCCATAGCTCAAACGGCCTTGACCTTAATCTGTCCACAACAAAGCCCTTTTTCATAAAAAGCTTCGCCTGAAACATTGTTTCCCTAATTCCTGATAATCCAGCTAGGCGCCGGAATAGAAAGCGGCCATAGCAATTTCTTAAACAAATAAAAATAGCTTGGAGTTTTGCCAAAGAGTGTCTACTAATCTTTTACATGTTCCGTTTATTAGCTAAGCACCCTAACCAACTTGTGTATTCCACTGAATAAGAAAAGAAAAAAATTACTTCGCTATAACTTATAATTAAGAACAACTATTAATCATAAAATAATAATTAAAAAATCGTCGACCAGTGTGAAAAGGATATGGAGGCTGAATTGGGAGTGTGAGTTCTTTGTTCAGAGTGGGCATTTTCCTCATTGGTTTTTATTGTGTCCAGTCTGCTGGAAAAAATGGACTTATTTGTACAAAAGGGACAATGTATTGGCTTTTAGGTACTTGTTTAGATGACGGATAACCACACGCTGGTCGTAGCGGATATGAAAAACATTCTATTGGAACATTTTTTTTTTTTCATTTCAATATTTGCTTGGTTGGTTACTTGTATTCTGGTTTTTATAAATTAATCTCTTTTCTGTTCCAAGTCGTTATTTTCTGTATCTGAAGTTGTTTTCTCCATATTTTTCCTGAGTTTTTCTCTATAGAAGAATTGGGAATTGTCTTATACGGAAGAAAACCTACCATGTATTTCTTAATTTAGTTTCCAATCTCATAGTCTGAATCTTAAGGTAAAAGATAAATAAGACATCGATGTCGATTGTAGACTTGAATGTAGCAATGTTAACAAGGAAATGACTTCTGTTTATTTGATTCCCCCTCCCATCCTCTAAATCAGTGATTCCCAAAGTGAGCGCCACAACCTCTTGGTGGGTGTTGCAGCGATTCAGAGGGACCGTGATGGCCATAAGTGCATTTGGGGGGCGATGAATAACTATAATTTGTTCATTCAGCCGAGGATTACTAAGTTGGTAGCAAAACACCAGGTTCATCTTTCTCATTAAGATGATTTCGAATGTTTTAACTTCGAAAAAACTAAGAACTGGAGAAAAAATTCAAATATTTAGAGGGTGGGGGCAAACTTCTCAGAGGTAACAAAATGGGCTATTTCGTTCGTCCCAGACAAAATCATTTTTTATGAAAATAGGATTTAAAAAAACAAACACATCTATATTATTAAATAAATTATCAATAAAAATTTTAATTTCTCAACATTTATCATCATTTTCGGAATTTTTTATAATATGACAACTTATTTATTGTAAAATATCGCTACGTAAGATGTTTGTGGTAGCCCAAGCATAGTAGAACAGTAAAAAAAAATTACTCCATTTTGTCAGCATTCTAACGGTATACTCAACTTTGCAAAGCTTTTTTTCATTTCGTACCATATTTCGATGTCCTGAACCAATCAAAAAATTAAACATTGCCATACTATGCTACCCCGCTCCCTATATATATAATCTTGAGGATCAGTCAGTAAGACAACTATATTGACGTTTCGCAGTAACTTCATAGTTTATATAGTCATGAAAAAATAGTTTTTTTTTTTTAAAGAAATAATTTCTTCAACTAATTATTAAGGAACTACACGTTGATTATTTATAAGATTAATAACCATTACAATTAAAAATTTTTCTTATTTATTTATTTAATACCAGATCGGTCTGGTGGGCCTTACATGGTTAATGTAAGAGGTACATTTTTTTTTTCAACAATTGATTATGTGGTGTATAGTCTCATACAAAAGACACCCCTATCAATATAAAATGTTATCAATAAAAAAATTAAGATAAAATAATAATTCTTAATAAAAGATAAAAGTAAAGTTAATAACAAAAACAATTATGGATTTAACAAAATAAATAATTGACTTCTGATAGAAAAAAAAGTGAATTTAACAAAAAGATTAGGGAAATTAAAGAAATAAAAACTAACAAATTTTTAGAGTGACAATAACAGAGCTGATAAATATAGGATTTAGAACAAGATGTCCTGCAGTAGTCTGAGCTTCAGATTGTGGTTGGGTTTCCCAAGTTGTTGGTCACTGCTCCTTTAACTTTTGGCTTTTACTGGGAGTGGAACTTACAATTGTTTATTCCAGCGTGTTTTACATTGCTGTGATACGGCTAACTCAAGGTTTGTGCCAGAATTGAATGGTTGTGAAAAGGAGGAAGGTAAATGCCTACAAACATTGATTAAGTTGTATAACATGGGCGTACTCTGCGGGGGCAGCTGCCCCCCCCCCTAGTAGTTAAATAAACTATTAATTTAATTTTTTTTTTATAATTTATTTATTGTTATTTACAACTGTATACATATATATACATCTAGTAAATTTGCTGTAAGTGATATAATGACATGATACAAACATGTGGAGACTGTACCCATTGATAGAACTCCAAAAACATTTCTAGAGGAGAAGATCTCGAGGCCATTTTCTTTTAAGACGCCTAGGAAGATTATTAGGTAATGAAGGAGAAGCCAGGTTAGAAACCAGTTAGTTTGGATGGTTGGGAAGTTTATCATGGAAGGATTGGTATTTGGTTCTGGCCAAATCGGTAACACGTAGGACATTGAGGTCCTGATGGATGATTTGATTTGTGACAAAGTAAGGAGCATTATGGAGTTTACGAAGGATTTTGGACTGTAAGGATTGGATTCGGGAGGAATTCAATGGTTTAGTAGAGCCCCATAGCTCAACTCCGTATGTCCAGATTGGCCTTATAACAGTCATGTAGATTAGTCTTTTGTAATGGATTGGAAGTTTGGACCGTTTGTCTAGTAATTGTTGTAATAGTCGGAATCGACGAGTTGTTTCCTGTTTTTTCAGTCTTGTATGAGGATTCCATGTCAGGCGTTTCTCCAGATTAATTTAATTAAAAAAAATATTTTCTAGCATGTACTGATACTACCAATAGAGCACTGCTACAATTATATATAATGTTCTTAAAATTTTGATTTCATTTGGTTTGCCTTTTCCTTACTGAAATATTACGACCTGATTAACTTCCCCCCTGCTTTTGAACCTGGGTACGCCATTGGAAAGCAGCTATGTACTACTCAATATAATAGACAAATGGCTTCACTATGCAAATAATAAAGTTGCGAAATGTCACCTCAATATAGCTGTATTATTGACTGATCCTCAAGATCCACTAAAATATGTGTATCAACTATGATGGATATATATCATAAACCATGGGCTAAGGGTGCAATATTTTGCAAGGAGGTACTCTTACTAAACCAACGGTTTTCCATGGAGATGATTTGTTCAGGATCACGCTCGACCGCCAGATTTTTACTCTAATAAGCATACCCACTATATGACGCTGGGTGGACCACAGGGCTGACTCATGGCCACAGTGAAACAGTAATAATCTGTCACGGCTTGATTCGAACCCGGGTTTTTGGAGTTAGTAGTATAGTGCCTTATCAATGAACTTGCCACTTTCACAAGAAAAAAAATATCAATATATATATTTGTTTTTTTGGCGCCTTTTCCTCCCTTAAGAAAATTTCTAAATCCTCCCCTAACCCCAGTTCTCTGATATAATAAGCCAAAACGATCTACATAATACTCAGTAATTCATTTCATTTTTTCACCTAAGTTCTGCTTTTCTCAGACTGAATTTTAACTGAGCAGTAGAAGAGAGACCCTGTTTTACACTCCAACGGATTCCAAACGATTCCCAGATTAGGACCAACTCGGGACTTGAAGGTTTAACCAGACATATTTCCCTTTCTTTTTTCCTCTTCTCTTTACAATTCAGATTTCTTCTTCCGACGCATATATTCTCTTTGTCGAGAGGATCCTTAAGTCCCTTTCCTATAAACAGAAGGCAGGAGCAAACAATTAAATTTTATCTCTTTGTAAATAAATATGAAGGAATGTAATGATCTTGATGAAAGAACGTATATACATTTTTTTATCTTTGATCCTTGGTCTAAGGGTATACTTCGGATTATTAATGCAAAAAAAAAAGAAAAGGTTTTTAATAATAATAATTATATAAATAAAGGAAAGCCAATTACTTTAAACAATTATATATAATTACCTTAATTATTCGATGTCTTATATTATATTTGATATATTCCATTATAAAATATTTGATTATCCGTTGAGGTGTTTTATGTCAAAAGACAATATATTCAATATTGTAGTTTTATTTTTAAAAAATCATGGAAGCACCTTTTGATAAATCAATAATGCTAATTTTCACATCTGCTGATTTTTACATTATGCCTCTACTGATTCATGGTGGGGGATAGAGTATAAATATTGTACATAATAGATTAAATGTGATAAGTACTTTTATTTCATAATCATACTAGTTCAAAATTTTACGTATTTTATTTTATCTTTATTTCTTTATTTACATAGTTTGATTATGTTAATTTTATTTATCTTTCTGTGCATATACATATAGAGAATTTATCATTTTTATTTATTTATATATAATTTTTTTTATTGTTACTTTCAAATTTTAGTATGAATGTGATCATTTATATCTATTACTTATTGCCCAAGGTTGTGGCAAATAGCAATACTTACCAATAAATAAATTAAAACAAAAAAAATATTAACATCTATCTGAAAGAGAAAAAAGTAATATTTGAGGTATAATTTTAATTTGTAAAAAAAAAAATCCTTCAGAAGTTGCAAAAGTAAATAAATTAACTTTTAATGGAAAACTTCTCAATTATTCTGATATTAATATTAATGTAACTATTTAACATAATGCATTATTTATATCATAACACATTACGGCCATTCAGCTGCTGTCATGGTTATGCCCGTTTACACGGTGGCCCCGTAAGCAACGTCCTAAGTAACTGCCAACCTATAAACTGTATGACATGTCTAAAGTATATTTTTATATATTGTATATAACTATATAGATTTATAAAAGGGAATTGTTTGTAGTTTGTCCACAATAAGCTTTTTAAAGTATAGCCTTTTTTGTGTTATGATCTTCTTCTTTGAGATTGTGACATTTCGTACATCGACCAACTATGCTTCGCTATTGCTATATTTTAGGATGTTTATAGATTTAATGAACACAATTGATAGTTTATTATAAATGATTGTATTTAGTTAAAATTAAATAAAAACCTATAATTTATTATTCTGATTTAAAACCCATATTAAAAAAAAGTTCACTAAATAAATCAAGGCGAAAATTTTCCAATTTTTAATTTCCTTGAAGAATAGTATTTAGCAGCTTGAGATGGTGCTAAAAATAAATATGATTTAGTTGTTCCAAAAAAAAAAAAAAATTGTCCTTCTTTATCCCAAGCCACATTATGTTATTATTTTTTGTGAGTATAATATCATTTTATAAAATCTGTAATATTTTTTCTTATTCTTTGGAAAGATTCGATTGGTTTAGATTAGCAATGAAAAACCATGTACTATCTCAGCTAAACTCTCAACTTAGTTCATGACTTATTTTTCTACTTGAGAATTACGGATTTTAGTATCTTTCAACCCTCCGAAATGGAACATTTCGAAAAATAAAAACACGTAAATCGGTCCAGTAGTTCAATAGTTTATTGCAGAAAAAAATTCGACCATTCCCTTTTATATATATACATTAATACTATATAGTTTTATTATGTATTGTTATCTACCGCTATGAACTAAATAGATATAATAAGGAATTAATTCTGTCCTTTATCCAATTTGTAAGTACAAATAATAATGTCCGTTAAAATTTAACTAAATGTATAATTTATATCAAACGTTCCATTGCTTTCAATAATTCTTTATACATCCCTAAATATAACAGTAGCGAAGCATTGAGGAGTCTTTTATATTTTATATAAAACCTTTTTTCATATGTACTTTTATGCAATTTAAAAAAAGAAAAATCTATACTGCTGCAACCCATGAGTGGTCAGGGGGGGGGCAATACTTTGTAAGGGAGTATATTTTTACATAATTAGCTTGTATTTTATTTTTTAATATATGAAGTATCAGAAAGAAATATCCCATAAAAGTATTTTCGTTTAATACAACATTTTGTTTATTCAGAATTATATTATATTACATAATACCAGCACATTTTGTATCTATAGAATTACCCAACAACCATTTTCAGGTTTAGTATGATAAACATCTCTGTGATTATTTTTTTTATTAAATCTGATTTTAAACAACAAAAATTACATTGAGTACACCCTGATACTACATGACTGATACCCCGTAATTGTTACCTCGTACTAAAATATTTAGGATCTCTGATGTAGAGGAATTTTTGTTACGTTATTGATGATCGCTAGTGGTTTAACCGAGTACGGATCGTTATATCAGAGGAGCTGGGAAATGGATCAATGATAGAGAATAGATCGTTGTACGTTATTTATTTTAAAGAAATTTAATTGCCACCTTAATGTGGAGTATTGTACTTAGGCAGTGACAAACAAATTCACGAAGAAATAAAGTTGTCCAAGAAGAGATTTACAATAAAATTACATGGTTTATTGCATGCAAATACATGGGCATATAGAGGGCGCCTCGGGGAATATTGGAAATGCCACTTCTGACAGTTCTTGGGATTCATCGATTATCTGTCCATTTGGATGTACAACTCTATATACATTCAAATAGAAAAACACAACAACAAAGCAGTTATAGTGAAAAGTGTTTTGATAGAGAATTAAAAAATAAATAATATTAACTGTCATGCTCAAATTATTTATTATTGGACTATAGCTCAACATTTTTAAAGTAGGGGTATGCCATTTGGAGAGTTCAAGGGGTCCAGATCCCTCGCCTTGAAGAAATTATAAAATACTTGTCTTTATTCTTATCTATAAAAATATGTACACGCGTGCAAATATATATATGTTTTTATATCTGAAAGGAAAGTCCTCCGTATAATTACAGGTGCAATCTGGGATCAGAGTCTTAACACATGGGGTAGGAGAACTAACAGTGAACTGCTTGAAGAGTCATCTTCCTTCATCAATTTTCATATCAGTCAATATCTCTCTGATATGAAGGCAATTATAGTACAAGAGCCGGGAAGAAAAAAAGGTAGTTATCTCAGCCCAATTTTTGATTACTTTAATGAAAACGTGATATAATTACTAGTCAAAATTGATGAGTCTGCCAAGTATAGGTAGGGGGAATAAAAAATGGTGGCTGTTTCAAAACCTTAAAAAAAAACAAACATTTTTCATTCAAAACTCTATATCTTAAAAACTACCAACAACACTAGAAAATGTAACAGAACATTATTTAAAGAAGAGTAAATTTTATAAAAATTTAGCCCAAAAAAATTGACGTTCAATAGTTCTCGAGATATAGCTTTTTAAAAAACAAAATTTCTTAAAAATCTACCTGAAGATTAGTAGTTAGTTAATTTATTTTGATAAATCTATATCTGAGGATCTATGTGACGTACAGATATGTATTAGCACTCAAATTAAAGCTAGTTTAATGGACTATAAAGAAGTTTATGACCGTTACCTTAGTAGGAATAGTAGTTTTCATGATATTTGCTGAAATAAATTGATTTATAGTTGTTCGGACAATAAGTTTGATTTGTGAAAAACTTCATTTCAGAAACCATTGGACGTACAGATGTCTGCTAGCACTCAAATTAAAGCTAGTTAAATTTACTACAAAATAGTTTATCTTTCTAGGAGTAGTAGTTTTTATGATATTTGACAAAATAAACTCACAAAATGTTAATTTCTAGTTCGTATAAAATGTCGGATTTTGAAAAAATATATTTTTTGATCCATAAGACGCATATATGCCTGCCAACAGTCAAAATAAAGGAAATTAACTTACTATAATGTAGTTTATGACACTTATCTTCGTACGGGTAGTAGTTTTTATGATATCCACATATGAATATAAATTTGGCAAATGAAAATTTGTCCAAACAACTATAAATCAATTTATTTTAGCAAATTTCATGTAAGATATTACTCCTACGAAGATAAACATCATAAACTACTGTATAGCTCATTAAACTAGCTTTAATTTGAGTGCTAATAGACATCTGTACGTCAAATGATTTTTGAGATATAAATTTTCAAAATAAATTCACTAACTACTGATCTTTCAGTAGCAAATTTACTCTTCTTTAAATGACGTTCTCTTAGGTTTTCTTGTGTTGCTCCTACCTTCTAAGATATAGAGCTCCGTATGAAATTTTTTTTTTTTCGCTTTGAAACAGCCGCAATTTTTTATTTCTCCTACCTATACTTAGCAGACTCATCAATTTTAATCAGTATGCATACATAGTTTTTATTAAAGTAATCAAAAATTGGGGTGAGATAACTGTCTTTTTTCTCCTCTTAGGCTCTTGTACTATTAGGTTAAGGACGTTCCTACACATCAATTAATGCCAGTATAGCTGGTAAGAGGCTGAAACCAGATGGAAAGACAGAATCCAAAAAGACGAAAACAAAAAAAAGTCTTAAAGTTATATCTTCTGCTGGAAGAGTTTCATTAATAATTAGATCATGTTAATGAAAAAGTACTCTTCCTTGGTTAATTATTTTATTTAATATCAATAATAAACAATAACAACGTTTTGGAGTTGTTTTCCTATCTTCAGGTATCTACAAAAAATTCTCGAATTCTTCCTATGTATACAATACTTACTCAATATATCACAATTTCTTTTTTAAAGTTCAAAACATCTTTTAAAATTACATTTTATTTTCTCCTTATTAGCCTTATAATGCTAACATTAAAATATTGTAGTCACTAATATAAAATTGTAATTATTAAAAAACCAACATATTATAGATAAGGAGGTATGAAATACATTCCTGAAACCAGGTTATCTTTATCATTGATAAAAAATAAATTATAAACTAAGTCAATTCTCTCCTACCTCTGCTCCACAAAACATGAATAATCTATCAACAATATTTTTTAACCTGGTTTCAGGAAGGTATTTCATATCTCCATATGTCACGACATGTCACAACCTCACATGAGGAGATCATAACAGAAAAAAGGCAATCTTTCCCCGCTGGACCTGCCCCGGTAAGACCTCCGGGGACCGACGGTCCTATATCACTTTTGAAATATTATCTTAAAACAGGAAGAGAAAAATTTAAGATATTTAAATCGAGCAATATTTAAAAAGCGGCTGGAATATAGAGACAGCATGAATCCCGCTCTCCTTGCTAGCCTTTCTTATCTGACTTCTTAAACAGTCAATTATAGCGAGTAGATTGGTCGATGTACGACATGTCACAATCTCACAAGAGGAGATCATAACACAAAAAGAGGCAATCCTTAAGTTGACCCTTGATCCAATATTAGACTATTCAACTATTTACTCACCGTCACATATTTTTTTATTTAAGCAGTTGCAAGTTGTAGTACTATCAACAAACTCGACCTCATGATTTCGCAAGTCCCGTCCAATATTTTGGAAAAGAGATCCTCAGTCATAATAAGTTTCTTGCTATCACAACTTTCTTAGTACACTTATATTACTAGCTAACTTTCAAGTCTACTTAACAGCACGTGTGGGGCAAGAAACTAAGTTCAACAATAATTTCAGGTGAAGTCCTTCAGAACAGTAGCGTAGCAAAGATTCCGTTTTGGGTTGGTAGGAGAAATATACAAGAAACAAGGATTTACTTTTTATAAAGTCTACTGACATCTCCAGATTTTTCCCTTTCAGAGAATTAGGTTATGAACAAAATGAAACGTTTTTGGAGTTCATAAATAGTTCAGAAAGTATACCTTTTTTTACGGTTATTATATATAAATTAATCTATATCCTTCAGGATTAAAAAAAAAATACAAAAATTGGAGAACATTTAGCGAAGAAATAACTAAGGGTCAGGAGTGCAGTACTTAGTAAGGAAGTTACTAGATCGGAGTTCGAATAGGAAAACGCAGAGATGTCTCCTGATTGCATATGGCTTAGTTATTTTTTTGTTAAACTATTATTATTAGTTTATTATTGTGTATATATACTTGTACTAAAGTTAATAGTTCAATAAGAAATTTACATTAGTATATTTTATATAGCAGGTGATATAAAATACTAAAGTGGATTTTATTGTATTACACCACTATTTTATTATATAAAACCTCTATTTTATGATATTACATCAACAATTTTTTTTTCATCCACTTTATTACTTTACAACACTACTTTATATCGCCCACTAATTTATTAATTTACACTACAATTTTTTTTTTATTACAGCACTATTTTTTATCGTCCGCTATTTTATTACTTTACACAATTATCTTATATCGCTCTTGTTGCCATTAGAACGGAGATAAACCTAAAATAAAATGTAACCATACGCATTTTATAGAAACTTTTATCTACTTTAATTTTATATATAATGTTTATCTCCGAAAAAAAGTTTCTTTTCCAGTTATTAGCGAAACAAACTTTATATATTAATAGAAATATATTAATTTTCGTCTTTAATAATGTATCACTTGCTGGATTGGTTTTCCGTCTTGCTTTGGTTTTCATTAGGTTCAGTTAAAGAAATACTGAAGAAATATGTATTACTTGTTCCAAAGCTAACATTTCATTAAACATAAAAAAAAAAAAAACAACAACCTTGCACCTTAAGAATTTTGGATTCTTCATTTTCAAGATAAATGAGTTCTTTTTTGTTTTTTTTACAATTTTTCATCAACATACCATTTTTGGTATTTTATTACTTATATAAATTTCATTACTTAGTCCCTGATCTACTAAATTTACATTATTACTACATGGTTTATATCACATGAATAATTCCGACTCGTTCTCAGATAATGCTGTAGCAGTATTCGAGGTTTAGATTTACTCAGCTTGCATTTCGAAATAGCATGTGCAGCCTAGCTTAATAGTTTGTTGATTCAAGCCCTGCGAAGTTCAACTGCCGCATTTTGTGTACTTAACCCAGGACCAAACTTCGCTGGATTAACTTAACGCCATGTATTTAGGCTTTACTTTATTATGTCGGGGACTGTTTTACTCTGGAGTTGGCACTTGATTTCTTGTGATATATTTCACCGTGTCGGGCACATACAATGGATGATACAGATTTTTTAAAACTATTTTTAGGCATCAAATACTTATTGGATATTATTACCTTAGTTTTGGAATTCGCAAAGGTCGATCGTCCAATTCTAGACTTTCAGGATATACCCTCGACCACTGAATAGGAGCTAGAGCCCGATTTCATGGCAACCTGTGGTAAAATTTGATTAAAATTTATTGTAAAGTTTAGAGTGATTGAGAAACTCAAATGATGTATCAACAGTCTGCTTGTTATCCTTTTGAGCTTGTTAAATATTTGATGGAGTCGTATGCCCGGCTGTCAGTGAAAATGTTTTTAACGGCAAGTCTGGCATACAGGTGAAGAATCGCGGGCCATACACTAACTGTCGGTCAGGCTAGTATGACCAATTCAGAGACTTGTCAAAATTTCTAATATATAATATATTAGGGAAGACGTACCTTCTGATTTTTCTTAATTTACTATCTGAATCATTTGCTTCCATTACAATTTAATTCTAGGTTTTAATGAGGGCAATTAAGTCATCGTCAGGTACTCTACGATGTGGAATTACTTCAGAACCTTTGCAGCTAGTTACCGGCTATTCTGCAGTTTATTTGTTTGGTTTTTTAGTGGCGCCAAACTTCATTGGTCATCAACGCCATTTATATTTTATTTAATTTTGCTAATATTCGTTAAATTTTATTTATTTTTTTTAATTTGATTATTTTATTTTATATTTTTTTTTAATTTTTTTTTTTTTCCCCTTCCGATCAAGTTATATTTTTGTCAGTAAATTTTGTGATTTCAAAAACTGAAACACCAATTCTATTGCCTTATCATTGTCTCCAAGGGTTTTTGAGATATCTTGGCTTAGTCCCAAGCCATTGAGGTGTGGTGTAAAATATGGGCATCGTTGGAAAACATGGCTTATTGTTAAATTGTTATTGCAATACTGGCAGTTCGGAGGCGTTTCTTTTGAAATAAGATAGGAGTGGGTGAGCCTCGTGTGACCTATTCTGCAGTGCCCAGAGACCCAGAAACTGTCTTTATAGTTTGCAACAAAAAAAAGACAAAGAGAATACTCAGTGAATGTCTATATTTGGTTTAGTTTTCTAATGTTTTATAGCTAATCTTTCCCAATTGTACAGTGAGCAAAATGGCAGATCTAGCTAGAGGTAGTCAACTTTTTTGTCTGCATGCATTTAATACACCATTTATTCGTAACATAGTCTCTGAGGCTGCTAATAATAGTGAGAGTTGCCAAAAATCGTTTTTATTATAGTAAAACATTAGTGAACTGAAATAATAATCGATGTAACTGCCCATCGAATCGCAGCCTTTGGTAGATCTTTCCTCATCCGTTCCTCTTTTCTATGACATTCTATTCCCTCCTTTATTCGTAGTTCTAGTACCCTTCCAACCTTCAAATCCTGTATCTTACACCACCTTATGTCCGCCCAGTTCCGGAAGAATAACGATTGAAAATTTCAAATAAGGTTTACATATTATCTGTCTTTAATGTTTCAGATTTTCATTTATACTTTTAAGTATGTATATTAGCAGAAATTATACCTTTTCATTTATTATTTTTAGTATAATAACATACTTGATGCATTTTTCAATTTCAGGGCTTTTTAAATATTGCTCTATCTTAAAGTCTCTCCTTCCCGTTTTAAGCTAATATTTCAAAAGTGTTATAGGGCCGTCGCCTTTTTTTTTTTTTTTGTTATGATCTCCTCTTGTGAGATTGTGGCATGTCGTACATCGACCAACCTTCTGATAATAAATATAAAAAATGAAATTTACAAGCCCATTTAAGCATAACTAAGGTTTCCAAAACCACGATGGTTTTTAATTGATCGAGATAGTTGTCTACAATAAGTATGTGCTGTAATTTCCTACTGAGAGACTGTGGTTAAAATAAAGCCCTGAATAAGTTCGGTCGTAGGCCACAGAACCATTGAAGCAAAGAGATATATCCGAAACTAAGTTAGGACATTACCGTGCGTGATATGTTTCGATATGAGAAGCAGGTTCAGTGTGTCGACCTAAGGCGGGGGTTTGGTCCTCTGAACTGTTGGATCAAATGGAATAAGGCGTGCATAAAATTGATTGTCCTCCTGCAATGCATAAAACATGACGGGCTCACTGGTAGGCATTCTATTAGCTTCTTTTTTTTTTCTCTAGAAGAAAATCGGTGTGAATTCTTAGTTCTGAGTCTTATATATATATGTAATAATATTGGTATATATATAATAAAACTGTTTTATTATAGTAGTGCAGCCTCGATAATAGTTAAATAGGAAAGTGAAAATAAAAATAATTATAACGAGTAAAGTAATGTAAAAATATTTAGTTTAAATTGACCAAAATATATCAGGCATAATCAGAATAACCTTCAATCTTTTTTTTTATATTTAGATATTTTTTAATGACTTATATGGATGCTATGATATTAAAATTAAGATGTCCTTGTGAATGGCTAGATTGGCCAAAACGTTAGAGTGAAGTAATCAAGTGAAGCTGTGGATACTACATGGATCGTACAATAAAAAAACTGTTTATTTTTTTTAATATAAAATAATTTCTTGTAATAATCCATTTAGTCTTAAAAGTCTTTATTGATTTCTTCACTCCAATGTTTCGGCCAATCTACCCATTTTTAAGGACATGTTAATTTTAATGTCATGGCTCTATTTGGGCTTATATTTCAGCAAATTTACTCTCCTTTAAAAAATGTTCTTTTAGCTCCGAATGAAAAATTAAGGTTTTGAAACAGCCGCCATTTTTGTTCCCCCTACCTATACTTGGCAGACTCGTCAGTTTTGACTAGTAATCATACATAATTTTCATTAAAGTAATAAACAATTGGGGTGAAATAACTGCCTTTTTTTCTTTCCGACTTTTGTACTAAAATGATCGGACTCGGGTGCTATCTCAAAAACATTTTTATTTTTTTTATTTATTTTCAAATCCTCTTTATTTATATATAATTACAATTACAAATATATGATAATACATAGTATATATACAGATTACATACTGACAGTATCGGTGTTTCAGTGTTAGAATGCTCTCAAAAACAGGTTTATTTTTGGGCCTTCAAATGGACGGCCCAATTTATATTCCATGGGAACGTATTTGGGCATTGATGTTAAAGTCGAAAGCTATAAAATCCAATCTGAACTGTATTGAATAAGTTTATACTGACTTATTCTAGCGTTTACTGAACCCTTAATTATTATTATTTGAGCAAGAAAGCTTTTAAAGTGTTTGCTTTAAGAGGAGATAGTAATAACATCGGACCGTACCATTTCTGAAGTTACACAATAATAAAAAAAACCATAAATACGTGGTAGGTCATCTTTGAGATAGGGTTTAGCAAATAAAGGATATGGGGTATGGAGTATAAAATTGCCCTTTCTCGTTTACCTTCGTTCCTATTGGTCCATTACTCAGGTGTATTCTACCTGGGGTAGGGGGAATGTTACGATAAATTGGCAACTTCTTCTCTTCGTTATTTTTCATCTTATCGTGAATTGGGATTTAAAAAAAAAACATTGTTGCAAGAAGTTGCTGTGTTATATTTATAAATACAAAAATAAAATAATTGAATAATACAACATTTGCAACAATACATTTCAAAACAAGCCTAGGCCAATTTATAAATGTTAATTTATTTGTTTTCTCTTACCTATGTATGAAATATTTATATGTATGTGTATTAATATAATGTTCGTGAAAAATTAAGGACCTGAATTTTTTACGGAATTATTTAAACATTTTGAGGTTTATTTGGGTCCAAATTAACAAGTTTCAAAATATGATCTGTGTATCTAAACACTTAGATTAAAAAAGAAAATTCATAGTTAAGGCAGGATCATCTTAGAAAATATGAATCCTGAATAGGATTTTTTAAAATTAAATTTTACTAATAATTTTAATAAAAAATTACTAAAGAGACTCTCGACAACATAGTAATGCTTCAAGTTAAGCTTTAAATATTTTTTGTTTTTTATTTTTCTCTGGATTATTATTTTTTTTATAACTGATCTTTTCTTTTTTTTTTTATTATATATGTATTATGGCTCTGCCCTGTATTATTTGGACCTAGAATTAATTTGATTTTTCCTTTGCAATTGTTTATGTCAGTAATCTCCTCCAGGATTGGTGTAATTATTTTCGTTTAAATGTAATTATTTTATTTTAATATTTACCTATACTTATTTTTAATTTTATCTATTTGGATTTATTAATTCTTTTTTATTTTATCATTGATTATATCAGAGTAATGCATATTTATGTTTTTTGTGTCTCTTTAATTTGCCATTTTTTAAAATGTTTAATGTCTAATGTTTTTCTATATTTAACAGGTTTTTCTTACTTAAAGTTTTGGGATTTTATGTGGAAGTAATGATAATAATTTATTGTGTTGGGACAGTGCCGTTGTATTTTAGTATTCTATTTTTTTTTTTGCTATTACCCCTGTGCTATTCGAGTTTTTAGTTTTTTCGATGTACTATACTATAAAATATAAAATATACTTTTATATTTTATATTTTACTTTTCTGACACATTCATTTTGTACTACGTATTTTGTTTTCGTAATTTATTATTATTATTTATTCCTATTTTATGTAATTTTTATCATATTATTTGGATGTTTTTTTCATTATATCTAATTTCTATATATATGTTTTTAGAATTCTAAATAAACCTCTGTCCTATTGGGTTAGTATATGTTTAAATAATACAGATAAAGCTATTGTAAATTATAATTAAAATACAATTATCAGCAAGAGGAGGCTCGTGCAAAAAAGGTCGTGGAGTTATAGAGTTTCTTAGGTCCATTATAAAGTAACCTGAGAATTTGGAAGGAAACACCTGCCCTGTCCTGCCCCAAGGTTCTCTTGATCGATGTATCCTAATTCACCATCGATGTGGTCATTACTATCGATGTAAGGAATATTATTGGAATTTGGAAATATTACACTGTTATAAATAGGCTGTGATAAATAAAACTAAGTAATTATTTTTCAAATCGATTGTTGCATCGCTGAATCAGTGCCTCACCTTTAAACTTCAAATATTTATTTAGTTTCATTTCTTTAACTTCCAGCATATTTTCTTTTGGATGTATTAGTTTATTCGAGGAGAAGATGGTTGAAGGGTGCGGTCAAAATAAAACACGAATAAGTTGAAGTAACGTATTTAATCGTGCCAACGTTTCGCCCTGAATTTCTAGCTTTCAGGGCTAAGAACAGAACAAGTTGTTCATGAAACCAATGAATACAGAAAATAAAAAAGAAAGTATAAACAGAATGACATAAAGTAAATAGTACAGAATGGAATTTAAAAAATTAAAGTGATGAAAGAAGTAGAAAATAAAATGTATACATAGGCAATTGAAAAAGTAGGTAAAATAACATAATTAAGGAAATAAAATAAAAATTTGAAGTTTTATATAATGCAAAGAAATATGAATATTTTAGTTTATTAGTAATTTTAGAATAAACATTATGGAAAGAAAAAATAAAATTGAGAGAAAGAAAATATATGTAACCCTAATATTAGATAAAGAAGCATATATGTTAAGTTTAACAAAAGAAATGAATAGAAAAAAAATGAAAACAAATATAATAATATATGGTGAATATAACTAATAAACTAGGGAAGGAAAATTAAGAAAAGGAAGGGGAGGGGATACAGATAGAAGAATAAAACAGTGAATAAAACATAAAACGAACCTATTAGCTTGAAATCTATGTAAATCTTCCTTTTGGGGTAAACGTTACAAGTGGATAAAAAAAAAAATAAAAATAAAAAGTAGATATTTAAAATATTTAGAAGAGGAAAGGACTAAAACTAAATTGAAACATTTTGAACAATGCTGAGACCTTAGTTTAGTCTCAGTTATTATTAATATACTCGTTATATCCCCCTCCTCCCTCAACCATCTCCTCGTATCCTCCTCCCAAGTCATCCACGGTCAACTTTCTCTCATGAGTATTATTTTATTTATATAAAACCATTGTATTTTCAAAATCAAAACTCTTTTTTTTTATATAAGTTGGAATAATGCTATTTAGGCCTTTATCCTTATTTTTTACATCATTAAGTTGATGTAGTATTTCTCTCAATAACTGCTTAGTTTCTCCTATATATATTGCTGAAAATTCAAACATGGCACTTCATAGCTATTAATCCTGATTGATTTTTGGTCCCTATTTTATCCTTTATTTTGCTGTAGTAATTTTTAATCGTATAAATATAATTTTGTTTTAGAAAAGCGCAAACTAATATTTCGTCTATAGAAATATTTTGAGTTTCTATTTTTTGTGTGAGTTCGGTCTTTGATTTAATATTCACACCAATAATCTAACTATTTACCTGGATAGTTTTATTTTCAATTTGATTCCAGTTACTCCTCTTAATTCATAGCATTTTATATTGAAAATATGTATACTGACTGATCCAAGCTTTATTTATATTGAAGGAAAAATCCTTTGACGCCATGAGGAAATTTGTAAATTTACTCCGTTTTTCGGAGCCATGCTATTAAAATAATGTGAATGATGTTTTCATGTTTTTTATGGATCCCCTTAGAGCAAAGAAACTATTCACCTAAGATTATCATTGACTCACTTTGGTATTTTTTTATTTATTTATTTCATTCCTCATTAATATAGGGAGTAATATTAATAACTGAGACTAAACAAAGGTCTAAGTATTGTTCAAAATGTTTCAATTTAGTTTTGGACCATCAAGTAATTTTTGTTTATTAGGTATAGTTTTTATTTTTCTACTAAGTTTGTTACTGAATATGTTGATTATGTGCTGTTTATTTTTTTATATTTTCTTTGGTCTTAATTTTTTCCGGTACTTACTTATTAACGCCACCGTAGCAAAAATCCGGTAAGAACAACTTAGTTGTTTGCACACAGCAATCTTCCTTGTTGGCTTGTTAGCTGATTTTTGACCCCATATTTTAGTGCTACGAAAATGCATATTTGGGATTTGCCAAAAACAGAACAAGAAGCAATCTCATTTCTTTAGGAGCGAAATATTTCACCTAAAAAACGTACATGTATAACAGCAATTCCCAGAATTTTTAGTGGTGTTGGTAGTTTTTAAGATATAGAGTCCCGAATGAAAAATTAATGTTTTTGTAAGGTTTTGGAACTGCCACCATGAAACTATATTTTGGTAAACGTAACTTTTGAAAATGTAATTTATGACAGTGTGATCAGCAAGTGGGACTTAGGAAAGGCACCTGGCTGGAGTTGAGCAGAATTCCATTTTGTTCAGCTTAAGGATTCATATACTACTGGTGCGAGGAGCTGACATCGGTTAAATTTTGTAAAAATCACCTTTATTTATAGGATAAAGCTGTTATAGACTGGAATAATTACATGCGTGAATTATGTATCTTGGATATGAAAAATAAATTAAAGAAGAAAATAGGTGGCCAAACTGCATTGTGGAAATTGATGAAAGTTAGAGACTGTTTGAATCTATATGAAATTCCATATTGGCCCATTTTCCTCCGAAATCAGATTGACTACTTTACACACATAAAATGTTTTGAATTTTATACTGTTTTGATTTTACATAAAGTTTTTTATTCTATAATTTGTTGCAATAACTTTAGGTATAGATTGCCGCATTAGCAGAATTTTTTCTGCGGTGGCGTTAATACCTAAGTACCGGAAAATTAAGACCAAATAAAAAATAAAAAAATAAATTGCACATAATCAACATATTCAGTAACAAACTTAGTAGAAAAATAAAAACAAAATACCTAACAAATAAAATTACTTGATGGACCAAAACTAAATTGAAACATTTTGAACAATACTTAGACCTTTGTTTAGTCTCAGTTATTAATATTACTCCCTATATTAATGAGGAATGAAATAAATAAATAAAAAAATACCAAAGTGAGTCAATGATAATCTTAGGTGAATAGTTTCTTTGCTCTAAGGAGATCCATAAAAAAAATATGAAAACATCATTCATATTATTTTAATAGCATGGCTCCGAAAAACGGAGTAAATTTACAAACTGCCTCATGGGCATCAAAGGACGTGATATGTAAACAGCTTGGACCAGTATACATATTTTTAATGTAAAATGTTAGATTATTGGTGTGAATATTAAATTCAAGACCATACTCACACAAATGTGATTTGGTGGGATTTATTGGAATTTATTTTAATCCTCCAGTTTTGGCACCATTCTTCAAGGGTGGTGATGTGGGATTGGAGGGTTTGGGATACAATGTAAGGATCATTGTTCACTGACAATAGACATGTGTCATCGGCATACATGGTGAGGATTGTGTTAGAATGGGTTGGAATGTCAGCTGTGAAAACTGTATAAAGAATAGGACCAAGGATACTACCTGAGGATACTACTGTAATTTACTTGAAATAATCTGTCGGAGAGATAAGAACGGATAATGAGGAAGTAGGAATTTACAGATCTTGTATAGCAGTCCTGGGTGCCAGACTCGATCAAAAGCTAAAACAAAATTAAATTTGTAATAATAATATCTTCCTTCCTTAAGAAATTTTTAACGATTATTTTTTAAATAGCATTAATTTAATATCTTTGTATATTTCAAAACTTAAACCATTTTTTTCACTACTTGTATTTTAGTAGTTTTTTTCTTTTCTTTGTTACATAAGATTTTTTTTCATTTTTTATTTTTATTTAATCATTTTTATTTTTCTAAGACTGTGATGATGTTTATACCTACTATATCTACTCCCTCTGTATATCTCTGACAAAGAAAAAGATCCGGTTTCTCAAATTTCAGTAGATATATAAAGAAATACAACATTGGACGTGTGCATCCTCAACAATGGGTTTTGTTGAGGGAGTTGTGGAGAAGCCAAGGAATGTTTTTAGAATTAGTTAAAGATAGATCAGAATCCACATTATCAGAAGTAATTAAAAAAAGAATCCATCCGAATAGTATAGTTGTATCCTATCCATGGAAAAGATATTCATGAGTTTGTACAGAATGGGCTACAAATATCAAACTGTAAAGCATAAATAACACTTGATACGAAGACATTAATGGATATGCAAAAAATCGAAAGGTTATGGGGATCAAGTAAATGAGGAAATAAAAGAAGAGGGACGAATTAGTATTTCCTAGTATCTTATTTCTTATTTAGTAGAATACATGTGGTGCACTAACCTTAAAAAAAAATACGTTTTCTTAAATTTTACTAGATATAAAATATTTTTTGTTTAAAATAAATAAAAATTGGTTTTGGAAGATAGTTGACCGTATGAAGTAGATTATAGGGTGATAGTCCGGCGTAATAAAGGTATTGAAATAGTATAAAAAAATATTTATTGTAAGCCAACTTTTGCCCCACGTTGCAGGGCTTCATTAGGGCTAAAAAAGATACTAACACTTAAATAATGTAAACATAAATGAAAAATTAAAATAAATTTAATTTACTTTGTTCATTCCTGTTTACTTCATAAATTGTCTTATTCATTTTATTATTCTTATTTACTTTTACGTTTCATTGTACATCTTTTTAATTTTTCATTTACTTTGTTCATTTATGTTTATATCATTTAAGTGTTAGTATATTTTTTAAACCCTGATGAAGACCTGCTACGTGGAACGAAACGTTGGCTTAGAATAAAAAGTTTTTATACTATTTTGGTACCTTTATTGACCTTCACCTGTCTTCCTAAAAAAATAGTTTTGTTTACATAGACACGTGTGTTTTTATTATTTTGTTTTGAATTATTTAATTTATAAGAAGTGTTGATTTTATAATTAAGAAGTTTTAGGATGCATTTGCGACAAAAATAGAAAAAATTAATTTAATTTAAAATTTTACTAGCTAGATAGTCGGGGGTTCGGAAATGGTCAGTAATCGAAGAATCCTCTTAATCTGACGGTACTTAAAATTTATAAAGGGTTTGGTTCGGTTCCAAATTGCTCCGGCCGCAAGGAAACCCTACTGTTTCCAACCCATAAATCTTCATCCCTACAAGGGTTCGAGGTAAACAAATTCACTCGTGTCCCTACCAGAAATTTTTTAAAAGTAATGTTATCAATTATTTAAATAATTGAGAAATAATCGATTTAGTACCTAGGCCTTGATAGCTTGTCGAATCCATGAAGAGATAATTTCTCTTCGTTTGCTGATTTTGATTGATGGGAACTGTTTATACCGAAGATCATTTATCATTGACTGAAGAGTGAATAGACTTAGAGACAGTAGCCGAGTTTTGATACTTACGGTGTATAATTAACTCATTATCTAGGGTTTAATGAACTCCTGTTAAATGTAAAGCTGTAATGTTAGATACATTTTCATATTAAGATAATGATTAATGGGTTTGGTTAATAATTGGTCTTAAAATAATCGTATAAAAATTCTATAAACCCACCTTTAAAATATATTTCAGATATGTACATGATTCAAATGATTATGGACAAAAACCTGTATTGCTACTTAATAGAAATTGCTTTTTTTAAAAATAATTTATTTATTGTTATTTACAACTGTATAAAAATATATACTAGTAAATTTGCTGTATGTGATAAAATAACATGTGGAGAATCTACCCATTGATAGAACTCTAATAACATTTCTAGAGGAGAAGATCTCGAAGCCATCTTTTTTCCAGATGCCTAGGAGAATTATAAGGAGATAAAGGAGGAGCCGGGTTAGAAACAAGTGGGTTTGGGCGGCTGAGAAGTTTATCATGGAAGGATTAGTATCTGGTTCTGGCTATATCACTAACATATGGAACATTGATGGATGTCTTGATTTGTGACAAAGTAAGGAGCATGAAGGATTTTAGATTGTAAGAATTGGATTCGGGAAGCATCCCATGGTTTAGTGGAGCCCCATAGCTCAATGGATTAGAAGCTTAGACCGTTTGTCTAGTAAATATTGTATTAGTCGGAATTGACGACCAGTTTCCTGTCTTGTATGAGATTCCATGTAAGTCATTTGTCCAGATGTAGTCATAAGTAACGGATCTGTTTGACAGGAATAAGTGGGTTATTATTGAAGGATACTGTGGGGCAAGAGGTCAAGGGTTTATGACCAATGGTAAATGTGATTTGGTGAGATTTCATAAATCAAATCTATTGTCCGAACAACTATGAATCAGTTTATTTTATCAAATATGATGAAAACTTGTAATCCTACGAAGATAAACGTCAGGAACTACTTAATAGTACATTAAACTAGCTTTAATTTGAGTGCTAATAGACATCTGTACGTCAAATGATTTTTGAGATGTATTTTTTCTTAAATTAAAAGTTTTCAAAAATTGGGGTAAAATAACTGTTTTTTTTCTACTAATCTGCAAAATAATTGGTGACGTAATTGAAAGTTATCTTATGCGAGCACCTCACCAGATTTTGTTAATCAAATAAATATATATTAATGATTATTTTTGTCTATCTCAATTATATTAAGTTCTTCCACTACTTCATAGATTTTTCAAAATAAATTCACTAACTGCTGATCTTTCAGTACGTTCCATACAAAATTTTAATGAAATGTTGCATTTTAAACAGCTATATCTCGTGAACTATTAAACGTAAATAGCTCTATTAGGGCTTACATTTTAGCAAATTTACTCTACTTTAAATGATGTTCTCTTAGATTTTCTATTGCTCTTGCTAGTTTTAATGATATAGAGCTCCGAATAAAAAAATAATTATTTTTAACGTTTTGAAACAGCCGCTAATTTTTATTCCCCCTACCTAGACTTAGCAGACTCATCAATTTTGACTAGTAATCATACATAGTTTTCATTAAAGTAATTAAAAATTGGGGTAAATAACTGCCTTTTTTCTTCTCTTGAGCTCTTAAACTATTAGGAGATAGCTATTTCTATGAAGGGAAGGGCTGAGATTCTGAAAAAAAAAAAATAACTGAGATTCTGCCCTAATGAGTGAGAATTGGACATGAGACAAGTAGACATTTTTATTGTGCTCAACGTGTAAAATCATCAGGTAAGTGAAAGTAATAACAATATTAATTATTTTTATTATTTTGTAATTATGAAGCTCATAAAACTTTTTGTTTGACTTTATTAAGTCAACATTTTAAAGTTTTTCTCCTAAACAGTACGCTGATAGATCTTCCTTTTCTTAAAGTAATTATGTCATTTTGTTAAAGTATTGCTAAGGATAAGAACAAAAAAGAGAAGAGTCGACTCTAATAAGATCATCAATTGAAAAAAAACGTTTAGTTTTTTTCCTGTTTTAATGAAGACCATTTATAACGAGGGGCCTTTGTCATAGAGCTCAATAAATGCTCCGTAAGTTTTACAAAAAAAAAAAATTCCTTTTTCGTAGGTTCAACTACCTTCTTTCTCGGCTATAGATATTTTTAAGACCATTGAACATTGTAAAAATATATTTTTATGTTATAATTGGTCTTATTGATCGTAAAAGGAAAAGTTAGGAAAAAAATATATATTTTTCTGTTATAAGATGTAAATATATAAATTATATATATGTCCGATCATGGATTGATTGTTATGCTGTGTATTGTAGCAACCATATGTCTTTGGGCAACATGGCTAAGTAAAGCATTTCTCTCTGAATGATTTATCGTATTTTTCTGAATATGAAGGTCGTGGGTCAAAAGGGAACCATTTATGAAATGAATGAAATGAAAAAATAACTTTATTCTGGGACCTATGTCCCCTAAGAATAATTACATGGTTCATATAGTGTGATTTTTATCTGGCGAGGGTTTACAAATTTTCAGATAGTAGAATGAAATTACATTGGTATATTGGCTTTACTACTGTTTGTTAAATAATGTTAATCAATACCTGCCTATTTATTTGGTTACAAAGATGTGGAGGTTTCAATAAATGAAGGAATAGGTGTTGTTTAAAGGAGAGAATGGATGAGGACTGGCGAATGGAGAGGGAAGAGAATTCCAGAGGGAGGTTGCACGTATGACGAAGGGTTTGCTAAAGAAGGAGGTTCTATAGGAGGGCATATATAAATCATTCGGATGGGATCTGGTGTTTAATGAGTGGATGGATGAACGAAGAGTGAGGAGATCTATGATATAGGTAGGTTTTTTGATGTTAAGAACTTGGAATAGAAAAACACCAAGGAGGTATTGGCTTCGGGAGGTTAGATAGAGCCACTTCAATTCGGATTACCAGCGGGAAACTTGAGAGTGCCTAGGGAACCCAAAGATAAATCTTAGAAAACAATTGATGAGTCTCTTCAGTCTCAACTCTAGTCCTGCAGATAGCCCTCCGTACACCAAGGATCCGTAGTCGAAGTGGGGGAAGACGAGAGATGATACTAGGAGCTGACGAGTGTTCTGAGGAATGGAATTACGGAATTTTAGGAATTGTTTGCTGACGTTTCGCCCCACTTTACAGGTCTTCCTCGGAGCTATATAAAATGTATAAAACAACTAATAATATGTTAACAATGTAAGATGATAAGATCAAAAGAAATAGAATGAGGTAGGGTTAAAAATTATGAAAATATGATTAAAACTTTGTATGAAAAAAATTAACATAAAGAAAGAAAAGTAGATATAAGAGGAATAAAAAACGAAAATTATAACCCATAAGAAACGAAAAACTAAGGAAATAAGATGAGTATATATAAAGGTCAAGAAATTATTACTACAGTATTAATTAGAGTCATAACCAACTGACTCGCATTTACTGTACTATACATCTGCTTTCTTTTGAAACCCGTAGGCTCCTGGTTACTTCTTTAATATTCCCCCACTTTGATTATTGCTGTGTGGTTTACGGGGGTGTCTCTGGGGATCTCGAAGCAAAATTAAAGAGGTTAATTAATTGCTTTGTACAATTCATCTTCAGGGTCCACAGGGACGCCTCTGTCTCCCGATTTTATGAAGAGTTGAAGTGGTTTTACCCCTCCTTCCGTCGTAAATATTTTTTTGCTTCCTTCCTCTGCCAAGTTATCCAATCCCGAAGTCCATCGTATCTCTGATTCTCTTCAATTTAAATCCTCATTGCATTCCCGAAATACCCGTTCATGGCCTTCAGACTTATATGTAACTGCCCACCGAACCGCATCCCCTGGTAGATCTTTCCTTATCCGTTCCTCTTCCGTATGGGATTCTATTCCCTCCTTTATTCGTAGTTTTAATACCAATAATAAGATACAGAATTCGAAGATTAGAAGAATCCTGTATCTTCGACTACCTTCTGTCTACCCAATTCCGGAAGAATAACAATTGAAAGTTTCAAAAAAGTTTTATACATTCTATGACTCATATTTTCGTTATAATTGTAAATATGTACATAAGCAGAAGTTGTATATTTTCATTTATTATTTTTTAGTTAAATTGTATTTGATTTTTTATCATTTCTTTTTCTTTTTATTTATTATCAGAAGTCATCTTATGTTTTATGATATGACATGTGGTTTTATTTTATTTGCTCTATCATTATTTTAGATATTCTTTTTATGATTGTTAGGATATTAGGATGCTCATAATTCTGTATTAACAACATTTTTTTTTTCTAATTTATTAAATACTTGTATTTATTGATAGATATTACAATCTGTTACACAGTTGTGGGCAATAGGTAATAGTGATGAATGATCTCATACATACTAAAATAAAATAAATAAATGAATGAAAAAAAAATCTCTTAAAATATATACAAACAGAAGAATAAACAAAATGAACATAATCACACTATGTGTATGAAATAAAAACAATCTCTAGTCACATTTACACTATAATATACAATATTTACACCATCGACCTGAGTATCCCTGAGGCCACTCTATCCCCTACGTGTGAGGGGTAGAGCAGAGCTCAAAAGATCCCAGCGCATCCCTCTCGCCACATCACTGGTAGTGAGCCAGTGGAGGCTGAGCAAGTGCGCTAAAGCCGCAAACACTCAACTTGAGTGTAGAATCTAACCATTACCAGAACTCCAATTGTCCATTTTTATTTTAATAAATCTTTTGGCCACTGCCGTTTCAACCTTCTAGGTGGGCTGTTGGGATGGGTGGAACTAGATAAGGTTTGAACCAAAGGATTAGGATGGTTGGAAAGGTTTATATGGAATTTTGAGTATTAGGTTGGTATGAGGTCAGGAACAAAAGGGATATAACAACATTTAGCATGTTAAAACGTTTTCCAAATAACATCATGAATACCACTATTATAAATAGCATTGCCTCTGTAGATAAATCATCAGCACTTTTAGAGGATTAGCTCAGATATTGTTCATTAAATATTTCTGCTAACTGTTTACCACTATAATACATTTAGCATTTAGTGGGAGTTCTACGAATACCCTTGCTAATTATTGAAGTATACAAGAGGCAGTTGGAAAAGACTTGGTGGTAGAGGAGGGAGGTGATTTATTGGAAGGGCCTAAAGCTAACAGGTCGGTTCGATCAGTTACCAGATTATCTTCTCCCGTTCGATCCGGGATTAAATCGAATTTAATCCTGTGGAATTTCCATAGCGAATACTAACCTCACGATTTCTTGTTACTGTACAGATTTAATTGTTTCTTTATTGTTTTTCTTTTATTGCTGACTAGCAGACTCCACAATGCTTCGCTATTGCTATATTTGAGGATATATATACATTAATTGAACACTATTTAAACCTTGATATAAATTAATATATAAATATAAGAAGATGGTCAAGGTTGCGGTCAAAAAAAAGAACAAATAGTTTAAAACTATTATAATGTCCGACGTTTCGCCCCATTTTTCAGAGCTTCATCAGGGATAAAAAGATACAAAACAAAACTGAGAATATTACAACAATAAGATACAATAAGGTAATTTGAGCCAGGATAAATATTATGTAAAAATAAAGTGATAAGAAATTACATATAAATAAAAGGAAGGAAGACATAAAATAGTATCAGTATAAAATAAACTTGAATAAACAATGATAAGAATAAAAAATAAGTAACAATGGCAAGAGTAAAATTTTTTTTCAAATGCGTAAAATGTACAGGTAAAGTGTTTTATGTACATCTATAAAACAAAAACAATACGGGGGGGGGAAAAAAGTAGAGATTAAATAAACGTCTTGAAAGAATAAATAAAAAATAAAAATAAACCCTTACCATCTTATTATATTTAAATCTTTACGGTCAACTATATATACATATATAAAATTAATATATAGATGAAGTGATAAGATGGTAACTTTAGTAACAGCTTATAGTTATAGTAGTTAATACTGGTCTGATTTAGGTGATTTTGTTTTTCTTATTATTTAAGACAATTTGACTATCTATGATATTGTACATTCATTGCATAAAATATAAATAGTTTTTATATAATAAACTTCACTGTGCTTCAATATTAGTACTACATTGAAACAATGTAGATTAACTGAACTATCAAAAGGTGGTAAAAGATTATATAACAGTGAAGCAAACAGAAATTTTCGAAAAAATTGCAAAATAAAATTTTTTGGCTCAAAATATTCCTAATATTCAGTCTCTGATTTCTTTTGAAAAAGTGAAAAAAATAGAATTAACTCCAACGTGACTTAATCAATCTACACCAAATTTGGCAGTGGTTTAGGGCTCTATAAACTATACCAAAGGTTACAAACCAGATATAATTAAAATAAATAAAAACCAGAGATATCAAATGAAACGTATGAAAAGTTTTTCTTTAGTTGAAAATAATATTTCACCAATATTTATAGTAGTTCGGACAAAATTTCATGTGCCAGTGTTCTTATGATTTGGGAATATCATATCATATCATAATTGCGCTGTCTTACGAAGATACGCGACATTAACTACTTAGTAAGTTAAATTACCTTTATTGCGAGTGCTGGCAGAAACTTTTTCAAAAGTCAAAAATTGTATGTGAACAACTAGAAATTAACATTTGCGAATTTATTTTGTTAAATATTATAAAAACCAATGCTCTTAAGAAGGTAAAGGTCATAAACTACTTTATAATACATTTAACTAGCTCCTGTTTGAGTCCTAATAGACATCTGTACATTCAAAGGTATTGGAGACATAATTTCTCAAAAAAAAAAATGTTGGTTTTTAAAAAGATATTTCTCCGGAACTATTATAAGTAATAGCTCTATTAGTGCTCATATTTTAGTAAATTTACTCTGCTTTAAATTATGTTCTTTTAGGTTTTTAATGTTAATGATAGTTTTAAAGATATAGAGCTCTGAATGAAAAATAATTTTTTTTTAAAAAGCCTCCAGTTTTTATTCCCCCTACTTATGCATGGCAGACTCATCAATTTAGACTAGTAATTTTACTTAGTGTATATTAAACTAATCGAAAAATCGGGTGAAATAACCGATTTTTTCCTCCCTGATGTTTTTACATGAAAGTAGTGGAAGAACTTAATATAATTGAGATAGACAAAAATAATCATTATTATATATTTATTTGATAAACGAAATCTGGTGAGGTGCTCGCATAAGATAACTTTCAATTACGTCACCAATTATTTTGCAGATTAGTAGAAAAAAACCAGTTATTTTACCCCAATTTTTGAAAACTTTTAATTTAAGAAAAAATACATCTCAGGAAACATTAGACGTACAGATGTCTGGTAGCACTCAAATTAAAGCTAGTTAAATGTACTATAAAGTAGTTTATAACCTTTATCTTCTTAGGATTAGTGGTTTTTTATATTATATGTGAAAATATGTATATTCTTATATATCCTTAGCGTCTTATGGTTCCGGAGAAATATTTTTTCTTAAATTAAAAGTTTTCAAAAATTGGGGTGAAATAACTGCATATTTTCTCACCGGCTCTTGTACTACCCGTACTAGAGTCATAAACAAAGACGGGCGTTT
Organism: Halyomorpha halys; assembly: GCF_000696795.3. Classification (NCBI taxonomy): domain Eukaryota; kingdom Metazoa; phylum Arthropoda; class Insecta; order Hemiptera; family Pentatomidae; genus Halyomorpha; species Halyomorpha halys. The sequence goes on along the minus strand of NW_027114397.1, from coordinate 340,185 downwards.
CTCTGATCTACTCTACAATGTGTAAGTTTATAATATAAGAAATAAAAATACCGGCGAATATAGTTTGAATAACCAAGTCTCACAAAATGGTCTGGGTTTGAACAGCCTAGCTCAAAAAAAAAAAAAGAAGAAAGGTCATAGGAAACTGAAATTAAATATTTAAGTGGCGGCGACATTTTTGATAAATTCACTTTATTGAAACTTTTTGAGAAAGTATTTCTCCAATACTATTGAACGCTCAGATGACTATTAAAACTAAAATTAAAGACAGTTAAATTTACTATAAAATAGTTAATAACCATTATCTTCGTAGGAATAATAGTTTTAATAATATTTGACGAAATTAATTCACAAGTGTTAATTTCTAGTTGTAAGGATAAAATTTTGAGATCATGAAAAGATATAGATAGCTCAGGCATATTTGTCTGACAGCTTTTAAAATATAGGTAATTTAACTTACTATAAATTAGTCAATGACACATATCTTCGTAGGAGTAGTAGTTTTAATGATATTCATATATGAATATAAATTTTGCCCTTAAAATTTTGTCCGAACAACTAGAAATTAATTTGTTTTAGCAAATATCTTAAAAACTACTTCTTCTACGAATATCAGCTTCATAAGCTACTTTATAGTAAATTTAACTAGCTTTAATTTGAGTGCTAATAGACATCTCTTCGTGGAATGGTTTTTGAGGTATAGATTTCTCAAAATAAATCGACATTTTAAAGTTGCAATTTAAAAAGCAATATCTCGAAAGCTACTGAACGCAGATGTGTCTATTAGAGCTCTTATTTTTGATCATTAACTCTACTTTAAATGATGTTTCTTAGAATTTCCAGTGTTGTTGGTAGTTTTAAAGAAATAGAGCTGTGAATGAAAATTTTTTTTTTTTTTAACGTTTTGTAACAGCCGCTATTTTTTATTCCTCTTACCTATACTTGGCAGACTCATCTTAATTTTGACTAGTAATTATTCATGTTTTTCATTAAAGTAATAACAAATTGGTATGGAATAACTGACTTTTTCTCCTCTTGGGCTCTTTATACTAAATATGTATATTATGTAAATATAAGTGAAACTGAAATAGTTCTGTAGTTTTAGAAATAATTGATAAATTATTTAATATTTATTTGCGGCAGTTAATTTCACCAAACATTGAAAGGAGCGATGTAGGAATTAGAGGTACAAACAAGACAAGTCTTTGGGGAAACGTAATTTAAAGTTGAAAAGGCTCCAGGTTTGAAGATTAAATAGGATTTTTCTCAGTTTCATTTCAACCTCAACTCTTTTAACCTCCTTTAACCTGGTTATTATTCAAATCTTATTAAAATAAATTACCATAAAATAATTATAACTAATTTAGTTGGTAAATTATTTAATATAATTTTTTTGTTTGTTTGGGGGTTGTTTGTTTAGGTCAGTTTAATTATTATAATTATTTAATTGCGATTTAGAGATCCAAGCTTTTTAAAAATAATGGTAAAAAAAAAAAAAAAAACAGTCAACAACTAACTAATAGTTCACTAGTTATTAACTATTTCTTTGTTTGGATTTGACCGCACCTCTGACCAACTTCATAATTTGAAATAATGCGGTCAATTATTTATTTATATAATTTTCTCAAAATACTTTTATTTTGTATTGTAAAAAATATGCAATCTGTCAGTTAGGATAAAATAGTATTGATACTATAAGATCCAATTATATTACATGCAAAAAGAACCTAAATAATAAAATCCAATCAGTTACAAGCCTACCTTCTACGCCACAACCGGTGATGAAGACCTGAAACTCAGGTCGAAACGTCGGGATAAAATAAATAAATATTGTTTTGTTTATGTTGCTCTTTGCTGACCGCACCCCCCGACAAACTTCTCCAATCTAAATAATAAAAATCTATTTCGGGCACATCACAGTTTCACTTAGTACTCTGAAGGCGAACATTTCAAACAATAATTTATTATTTTTCTATTAAAAATTCATATTTTAGGGAGATAATAACGAATATTATTATTTCTTCTTCGAATATTATCATCATATATTGCTGCCAAGAATACAGCAGTTAAAAAAATATAACAAAGCCAAGTTATGATTGGTCGAGATCAGACACGCTCTCCATTATTTTCCAGTTTAAACTACTATCTCTATTTCTCCATTCGCTCCTTTTTCTAATTTTCAAATTCTTTCCTAGTTCATATTTATACATATTTTTATTACTGCTACTAATATAAAATGGTTGTTATTTCAAGATAAACAAAATGAATGATATTTTAGAAGAAGACTTTTTAAAAATTAGATATTTAAGCCTTGTTAACTTCGAGATAAATATCTGGCTGATTTCAAAGATGACTTGTTTGTGCATTGAAATGATGAGTGTAATAAATATTGTGGCCATTTTTGAGAAAAAAAAAAAAATTTTATAATGTTAAACTTTCGATAAGTCAATTTTAACAAAAGAAGTTGCTGTATTATCCTCGACATACCTCACCAGGTTTTGGCTAATCCAGGTTAACTCTGGAACTACATTCCCTCCACCATACGACATGCATCAAGTCTTCTCTCGTGTGAAACCCCTCTGTTCAATCACCTATGCCTTCTCCAAACTAAATAAATATTATATTGTAAATACCTATTTATTATTTGTAAATATTGAAGTTAGTTTATTATTATTTATATGAGAAGTTGATCGTGGTGGTGGTCAGCAACGATAATCAAATAAATAAAACTTACCTACTTGTGCTGACGTTTCGACCTATATTCCAGGCCATCATCAGGGCTGAAAAGCAAAACGAGACAATCTTTATTTAGAGAAACATAAAATAAAAAAAGTTTGATCTCTGGAAAAGAGAAATATGAGATGTTTCAGAATGGGATGTAATTAGATGATTAATTATATTGTATTAATAATAAAATAAATATTTCGTTTATATTATTTTTTATATTCTCTTTTAAGATAGATTGTGTGTTATAGGAACCCATAGTATTTGGGCAATGTTGCTTCCTGTCTATAAAGAATTTTTCTCTGTTCGCAGTTTTTTTCTCATTTTTTTCTAGTGAAAAACGGTTTCTTGATAATATGTACATTATAGTGAATAAATACGATTTCGATTCTAATGAAGAACATTTCAGTTTGAATAACAGATGTTTAATCGTTACCAAAGTCAACCGTTCAATCCTTTGGATATACAGAGCAATTATATGCAAATACAATCCACGGCTTAAAACGGCAGATTCAATTTTATTCCATTAGTTAATGGAATAATGGTCCTGGGTAATGGAACAGGTGAACAAACATGTTCAGTAATAAATTAGCTCCTTGTAATTAACATCAAATTGGAATTTTATGGATCATTTGACTCAAAAGGGATGATGCACCACCTTCATTAAAAAAGGGGGGTTTTATTCTGAAGGACAGCTGTTTTAATTTGTATTTTATTTCACCCTAATTTGAGGGCAGGGGCCATTCCAAGGGCGATTTTAATCACTGGGAAAAAAAACATGTTTATTTACTGTCAGGTAAAAAACAATTTTTTCGGCAAACAACGCACATGAATAACTGATGTATTCACTCGTGAAACGTGATGACTGACATTTATTGTAAATTGAAGATTTTTATTTCTAAAGGGATTTTGAGGAAATTTCTAAAGAATTTTCGGGAAATTTGAATTTTCTTAGTAGTGAAAAAAATTATTAATTTAATAAATCTTAATAAATAATGAAGCACTCTGACAATTACAAGTAATGTTCTAAAATTTTATTTTCATTCTCCTTTTGAGCTGAATGTCACAACCTGATTGACTATAGCTTGCCTCCCCCCCTCCCAGTTTTGATTCTGGGTACGCCACCGATAAAGTTATACACGAAAAATCTGAAAAAGATTACAAAATTTCAGCTCTTGTTTTTCGTTAAGAAGCAAGTGGCCGGTGAGGAGGAAACCTAGAAATTAGAGACAGACGCTCAAAAAAGATATAGAACCATTTCAAAAATTAATATCTACTAAATATTTTTCTAAGTGTTATAACGCCATATCAATTATAATATTACTAGGTAAAATTTAAAAAACTAATAAAAAAAAAAATGTAATACTGCATTATAAAATGAGTTAAAATTTTACTGTGGTGAGAGATGCTAATACTAAGTAAGCAGTAAGCATACTTACTTAAATCTATTTAGACAATTTTTTAAATATTATAAAATATTGCGCCTATATTTTATAAGATTTAAAAAAACAAAATATATAATTATAGTATATGACTTTTTTTTTGTTTCATCGTTTTGAATCTTTTATTTTTTTTCTTTTCTTCTATTCGTCTATACTTTATTAATTTTTTTTATTTATCTTTTTTTCTTTATCCCTTCTTTTATAATTTCTCTTAATTTCTCTCTCTAGTGTTGTTGGTAATTTTAAAGATATAGAGCTGCGAATGAAAAATATATTTTATTTAACGTTGTGAAACAACCACCATTTTATATTCCCTCTACCTATACTTGGCAGACTCGTTAATTTTAACTAGAAATTATTGACGTTTTTCATTGAAGTAATAAAAAATGTGGGTGAAGTAACTGCATTTTTTCTCCTCTCCCACCCTCCCGACTGTCGTACTAAAAGAATATAGTTGATGTAGAATTGTCGATAAAACATTTTGTTTACCGGACTATTTCCGGAGGAAAATAGGGGTAATGTAGATATTGAGAATAAATATAAGTCTTTAGTCAGTTTAAATACGCAAGTTTCTTCCTTTTTCTTCCACTGCCTCTATTTCTTTATTTTTTTAAAATGATGATTATATAATTTTTCATAAAAACTTATCACAACTTAGAGACTGGTTTAAATAAAAAAGTTGTTCGAAATGAAGTCACAAACACTTTTTCATCACTTTAAATATGTAACGGTCAATCATTCTCTAAGCCAATCTGTAATATAAATTTACACCCCAAATCCAACAATTAAAAACTTTTTGCTTGCCCAAGTCAATAAATTTAGTCAAATTGACTAATTTTATTTATTTTCATTCGATTTTAAAACTTTTAATAGCAGATAATAAGTGATTTATTGTTGAGTTAAGTTAATCATTAATTAAAAGTTTTTAAATTGAATTAAAAGCAACTAAATGAATTGATTTTATAAAATTTATTGACCTAGGGAGAATAGCTTATGTAGAGTTTTTAGTTGTTGGATGTGAAGTGTAAATTTATATTTAAGATTGCCCTTGAAAAGAAGATGGCCTCGTGACCTTATATTGTAAACTGTTTTTAGAGTTCTACTACTGGCTAGTTTCTCTACATCCTGTATCATATCATTATGTCATTATGATCAAATTTACTGGTTGTATTTTTTTATACAGTTGTAAATATCAATAAATAAAAAAAAAAAAAAAAAGATTGTCCTTGAGGAAATGTTGGACATCTGAAGAAATAATAAAGAGCGTTTGAGACTTAAGAAATATTGTTGTGGTTAAAAAATTACAACAATCATTTACTTAATCTCAAGAATCCATGTTCTTGAAGTTCAAGTAAAAATTTCTTATGGAATTAAAAATTTATTTTGTAGTCGAAATATGTCTGTTCCAACACGAGTAAAAACTATCAACATAATTAGTGGGGCCAAGTGCTATAAATATTTTCAATTTGACCTATAAATCACTCAGTAACATTAACAGTAATATCTCTACTATTTAATGTTCGAAGAAAAACCTATTGTAAACCACATTTATGTAAGTAAAGTAACATCAGAGGACTTGGAGTTCCTGGAATATTTTAAATGAAGGCAGAATATATTAAAGCCTGAAATATTAAAAAAATGGTGGCCACTGTATACACAGCGGTTTTATTTATAGACTCGTAAATTAAATGGCGGGCGGAGATAGTTGGTTTGGACAATTTCCTTCCTCAAAGCGAGGGTTGTTTGCACTAGTAAAGCAATCAATTTTTTCAAAGTCCTTGGAAACCATTTTTCACAATTAAAAATTTAAACAAAATGAAAAACTTTATGTAGAAACTTATTTTGTAACTTCTCATTCCTATTACATTTTTTCAAAACTTAATAATTCTTCACGCTTTAAAAACTTCGGTCCCTAATCAATTCAAATTACTTTGCTGCATAGTTCTTTTTACTGGTACTATTCCTCTTGATGTAGAAATAGGGCCGAGAAATATTTTTATTTTACATACACACTCCGTCACCTGAATCTTTAAGTCAAGTTTTGACAACAAACATGATTCTTGCAAAATGTGTTTTTTGTAATTTATTTTACTGGAGTTGGTAGCTTATTAGTATGGCAATGTACTACTATCTCTAAATTCCCAGGTATTTTTTTCTTTATATTTATAGATTCTTTTCTGTCAGCTCAAAAGATTCCGATTTCCAGGCAGGGGAGGGAATACCTCAGAATACCCAGGTCAACTCTTTTACATATGGTCATTGTTTTCATATTAATGTTTTATGAATTTGAGAAAATGTTTAGTAAAAAAGCCACTTTTTAATGAAAAGAGTCCAGTTTGATTTAGGCATAACTAAAATTTCTAAAACAGAAAAGTTTTTCTAATGGAAGTGAATCCTCTCTACCGACGTTCTACTACTCAAGAAAAAAGTTATATGGTAGTAAATTGATTTTGTGACGCAAGAGAACGTTCGAGATAAAATAGAAGTGGTGGAGGCAACGCTAAAAGTGTTTGGCATTTAGATTTAAGTATCTTGAAAACTAAAGATTGTAGATGCATGCTGTAAGTAGAGGAATGATCAGCGTTTCACGCTCTTTGTAATGAGATATTCGAAAATGTATATTGATGCTACACAAAGATTGAGAGGCCAAAAGTGGAAAAGATAGAACTAGAAATGAAGTGCGGCATCCCTCACGAAAAGGAAATAAACTACAATCTTTTCAAAATAAAGTCCTAAGAATCGCAGTTAATGCTCCTTGGTTCAAGGTGGGTGGTGGGTGGTATAAGAAATAGCCAATTGCATCGCGAATTACAAATGGAGTCAATAGAGGATTATATCAAAAAACGGTTCATGAAGTTCCACTCCCAGTTGCCGACAGTTAAAGGAGCAGTGACCTACAACCTGGGAAACCCAACCTCAACCTGAAGACTGAAGCCCAGACTGCTGCAGGACATTCTTTTATTGATTTTTAATAAATATAAAATTAATTCATAGTCACACTACCTCTATTTACTTATTATTATTATTCATTTTATTCATTCATTGTTATTATATTTTTATTTTATTTTTTTCTCTTTTCTTCTCTCTTCCCTTTTTCAAATTAACTTGTTTCTTTTTACTATTAGAAGGCAACTGTTTGTTTTATTTAAGTGTACCAATATAATTATTTTTTGTTGTTAATTTTACTTACCTCTTTTATTAAGAAGCATTATTCTTATCTATTTATTTTATTATTATTTTTTTTCTTTATGACTATACCCCCTCATAATCAAATGTTAAAAATATATATATAATATAAGTTATATTAACCATGTAAGGCCCACCAGGCCGATCTGGTATAAAAATAAAATAAAATGCATTTGCTCATCCTTAATTTTGAAACCCTTCATTTTGCTCATATTAATGTTTTACAGGACATGGAATTGAGAAAATGGTTGCTGTTGCAAATCATAGCTGTATAATTTAAGGACTGAATTTAGTTAGTTGTATTCGAACTGAATCATCCCGGTTTATTATTCATTAACTATGGTAGACTGTCAGCGAGGTTTATTCTTGTTTGTAAACATGAAAATAAAGTACTGCCGTACTGTCTCTCTGTGGTTATTGTACTACTACGACTGTCACCGTGGAACTGAGTCTTAAAATTGAAATTGAACAATCTATACTGTATAAGTGGACTCTGCGACAAACGTATGCGACCCAAGGCCTAAGAGGCAATTGAAAAAGTTTTATAATCAGGGAAAAGGGGTGGGATACCCCTCTCCCATTATCTTCTCTAGGGAGCACTTCTCTTCAGCTCAACTTGCGATTTATTGCGTCAAGGAACAGAACTAAATCCAGAGGGGGTCACCAATTCGGATCCATTTGCATTATACTGTTTGATAGAACCGAGATCTTTGAGAGTATTTATCAAGAAACTTACAAAAGGTATCTGTTAAATTTTACCATCACCTGTAATAATAGTTTGAAATGTTCTTGATTACTTTAGGGTAGTCGGTACTAAGCCATTGGACTTGGTTTTTTAGTAATTTATTTATCGTTATTTACAACTGTATACAATTATGTGCAACAAGTAAATTTGGTATTAGATGTGAAATAACATGGTACAAACATGTGGAGAATCTAACCATTGATAGAACTCCAATTACGTTACTAGAGATGAAGATCTCGGGGCCATCTTCTTTTCAGACGCCTAGGGGGATTATCAGGTATCGAAGGTGAAGCCATGACACAAGTGGGTTTGGGTGGTTGAGAAGTTTATCATGGAAGGATTAGTATCTGGTTTGGCCAAATCGGCATCATATGAAACATTGAGGTCCTGGTGGATGAATTGATTTATGACAAAGTAAGGAGCATTAAGGATTTTAAGAAGATTTTTGGACTATAAGGATTGTATAACAGAGGAATTCGACGGTTTAGTGGAGCTCCAAAAGCTCAACTCCGTATGTCCAGATAGGCCTTATTATAGTCAAGTAGATCAGTCTTTTGTAATTGATTGGAAGTTTAGACCGTTTGCCAAGTAAGTAATAGTTGGAATCGACATGAAGTTTCTTGTCTTTTCAGTCTTGTGTGAGGAATGAAACATTTGTCAAACAATAAATAAATCAATTAAATAAACATCTAATGGTGAATATTTATAATATTATCTCTTATTAAAGGCTTTTATTAATATATTTGGATATCCCTTTTTATAAAATCAAAATATATGTTATGACAATATTCTTATAATTAGAGATTATTATAAAAATTATTATAATTTTACATTAAATTGAATCTTTTTTTTAGATTATTGATTTTTTGAGAGTGGTTTATATTATTACTAACACAAACTTCAATGATGCACTTTTAAGCTTAACTTTTTATTTATTAAAAAATTTCAACGTTTCGTTCCTTAGTCCATTTACAAGGAGACAACCTAGAAAAATTGTTTTCACATTATTACTATAATACCTCCTCACACAATACTAATGTTTTTGAACATTCCTCAATCATCGAATAATTTCTCTTTTTTGCAGGCTAATCGCTAATATCTTTAAAAAATAAAAATAAGTAATAAATTAATATCATTACAGTTTAAATAAATCGTTTAAAAATGATTATTTACCTCATTAAATTCAATTCAAAGCTATCCTTCAAAAATTGTTTTCCTTCAACAAGTTAGGACTCTGTTATCACTTTATTACTAAGCTTAATTTACTTAAAATTTAATTAACATTCTTTTTTAATTTGTTGATTATAATTTAGCATTATTAAAAAATAATTACTGTAATATATACATAATTCTGCATACACATACCCCCCTTTTTCCACACAAACCGACATGTAAATATATACATTTGCCTATATATATATATATATATAGAGGCATATATATATATATATAGGCATATATATATGTAATAAGAATTCTTATAACTAACATTTTAATAATTACTTAATTCTAGTAATTACATATTGATTTCACTTAAAATTTCAGGAAATGGTGGTTTAGTCCTTTAGAATCTAATTTATAGGTTACTGTATAATTTATATTTTCTGAAATGCTTCCAATATTTTCTTCTAAAAATATTATTTCTTTATGTATCACTTTGACATTTTGAAATTCAAAACCATGTTGTACGGATGCTGTTTTCATTGGATCTTTTTTCATATCTGTTATGTCATTTCCATGTTGATACAAACTACCTTTAATATGTTGCTTTGTTTCACCAACATATATGACTGGACAATTAATACATGGAATTTTATACACCAATCCAGAGAATTCTTCCACATCATAATACTTTAATGACCTTTTTATCTCTTTTGACAAAGGTTTTATATAATTACAACTATAACTTTTTATTATTTATCGTTGCATTTTCATTTTGGATTTTTTGATATTTAATTCCTATTGATTCTTTATTAAGCTTGTAGGATGAAAGGTTAATAAAGACACTTTTCTTTTTTTAAATGACTGCCTTTTTTCTCCTCTTGGGGTCTTTTTATATTTGTTAGGAGGTAATTAGGTAAGAATCACGCTTGGTTGTTAGAGTTTTTCCAAATAAAGGCTGGAGTTTTCCCACTTTATGATGCTGGATGAACCAGAGGATTAGTAGCGCAGTGCCTTCCCACTGAACTACACCGCTCCCACATATATCTTATATATGTGTACATATGTATACTCTAATTAATTTTATCCGAGTTTATTAAATAATTTCACCCTAACCGTTGTCAGGACGGAATACAACCCCAGGGAAATGAGGGTTTATTTACCCCACAAATTGAGGGCGGTATTAATTCCAGCTGGTGCAATTATGACGCTGACTATATAATTCGTTATAGTGGGTAGTGTAAATGAAACAGTATCCGGGGAACTGTTTGTTCAGGAGCTCGTCTCTTAGTTCTCTGTTATGTTTGGGTATTATATTGTATACATTACGTCTATTATGACTATACTATTATTACACCTCAAACCATCATCTTGTGTTTTTATTTTATGTATTTATTATTATTATGATTTAGTTTGTGTACATAAAAAAATATTGTTTCAGTGCGTTTAATTATATCAGCTGAGAATGATAGTGATAATTTACAGTAGTACAGTAGAAGTTTCACTATACTGACGACTATCTATCCGGTAGTCGTCAGTATAGTGAAACTTCTCTTAACGAATCCACCTATATAACGAAATAACCGATTAATGGACAGTCTTATTAAGGGACAACAAGGTACACATTTTGTGTATTTGAACCCCTCTACTCCGGACGCGGACACCTATTTCATTCCTCATCAGAATTTTTCACTTCTCCATGACGGATACAATTCATAAAATATTAATGTGGAAACTCAGGATTTAACGGTCATTAAAAGATAAAAGATTTTCAAAGCTGAAGTTATTTAGTGAAACAATTTTAAGAAATCAAAACATTTTTATTTTGAATATTTACCAATGATTCCCAAACCTCAAAAGCCGCCTGAATACCCATCCTCCTACCGTCCTATCTCTTTGTTACCTATCATGGGCAAAATCCTTGAGAAACTCATCTTAAGACGCCTGTACCCTATCCTTGATTCCAACCCCATAATCTCAGATCACCAGTTTGGATTTCGAACATCTCACTCTACTATCCAGCAATCCCATTGTGTGGTTGATGTTGTCTCGTCTTCATTGGAGCCGGAAATGTACTGCTCGGGAGTCTTTCTTGATGTAGAACAGGGTTTTGATCGAGTCTGGCACCCAGGACTGCTGTACCAGATCCGTAAATTCCTAAACTACCCATTGGTAGCTGGTCTCGTGAGTATCTTCTTTTCAGGCAACTCGGATGATTGTCAGGAATGGAAGAGGATGCCGGGTTGAAGTGGCAAACTAGGGAGTTTATAATGGAAGGAGTGATATCTGGTTCGGGCTAGATCGGTTACATAGGGAACATTAAGGTCTTTATGTATGATTTTATTTGTGACAAAGTAAGGAGCATTGAGGATTTTCGAAGGATTTTGGATTGCAAGAAATTCGAAGGGTTAGTTGAGCCCCAAAGCTCAACTCCATATGTCCAGATTGGTCTTATTACAGTCATGTAGATCAGTCTTTTGTAATGAGTTGGAAGTTTGGACCGTTTGTCTTGTAAGTGCTGTAATAGTCGAAATCGACGGGCAGTTTCCTGTCTTTTCAATCTTGTACGAGGATTCCAAGTCAGTCATTTGTTCAGATGCAGTCCAGTAACAGTAAATAACAGTTTAATATCTTAAAGGGAATCCTGTGTTTCAAGGAAATAATAAATTGTAAAACAAACGGGTTATTAATATTCTTATTGTAATTAGGTTGATATTAATAAATTAATTTCTTTAATGTTGGCTGGGGATTAGAAGTGAAAAAAAAAATCTAATTGTTAATCATTTACTACTTGTATTATAATATTAATTATTAAGGGAAATAAAGATTTCAACAAATTTAACGAATGATCAAAATAAGAGATGGGCTTTAAAGAGTAAAGAAAAAAAAATTTACAATAACTAAGTGCTTACTCACTCAAATGAAATACGTTTCACTTGCGGTAAATATTTTATTTAGTATGAAGTGGTATTTTTCTCCCTCACTCTTTCCCTTTTAAAATATGCAATAGAGGGAAAGTGATGCGGAATATCATAGACATCTAACTAAACACCCTGCTTTAGGAAAACCCTGTAGGCTAAGTTTACGATCTTACCGAAATTATTTATTTCAATAATACTTATATTTTCTCTAATGTTATTAATACTATAATTAATATTTTATTTTTATATCATGGATTCAATCAAAGGTAAATCTTAGTTTGAGCCTTCACACCTTGGGATGATGGCCAAGTGAGAGTCACTAACTGGATAATCTTAACTAAAATAGCTTTCAGATGAAAATTTAATACAATATAGGTAATTTGGAGAAAATGGTCGGTAGTGCGGTCAATAAAGATACTGAAATACATAATTAACAGACGTTTCGACCGTTTTCTACTCATATTCAGACCTTCATCATCAGGGCTAAAAAGACAACAGATAAAAACATTAATTCAGACCGTTATAGCCAGTAAGTAGTAATGGGTGACCAATTTAGCGAGCTTGTGTTTGTTGCGGTGCAGGTTCAAAACCAGTCTGGACAATTTTACTTTTATTTCCTTGCCCTTTCCACACTCCACAAATGGGGGGAAGAGCTCAGTTGGGAGTTCCTCAGGCTAAAGGTAAATATTGTAAATAGTAATGATTGTGTTTAAGACATTATTTTACTTTTATTATTTTTTCCCTTCTCTTCTATTTATTATTTTGTTATCATTTAATCTATATATTTGTAAATATGGTGATCAGATTCACAGATCACACTGATCAGTAATGCGAATTGCCTACTAGTTTACTTAGAGTCATTGCCTGTGTAATACAATGGAAGCGAATGAAAGTATACTAGTTGGTAATTCGAATCACTGATCAGTTCCTTTTCAGTACCTCCGTGTGTATACGGCCTTATTACATGTCTAATTAATAATATATACATTTGATTTCCCACCTTTTCATAACTTTATTTTAAATAATTTTTCTATGTACTTTATTTTTTGTTCTTTTCTCTTTCTTAATTGGATCTTACTGGAACTTTATCTCAGTTTTTGCCTTGATTTATATGATTTTTTTTTCAGTTACGACAGTTTTTGCATTTATTAAACTTTGGCTGGTTATTTACTCCTGTTTGAGAGACTTAAGGCTTTTTTGTTGTTTCTATCAAATAATATCCTCATTTACATATGATTTTTAGATAGGTTTATCGACATTAAGATCGAATATGTTGCCAGGATAACATTTGCCCAAAGCATATTTCCCCAAGTTGTGTGACCTAGAAATTTGTTCGACCAACTACAGCACGTAATTGATCGACTTCATGAATAAAACAGTCGCGGATCCAAATTCTAAACAAAGGTTGAGAGGAATGGGCCCACCAATCACCGACCTGCTGATTAATCAAACCACTCACTATGGTAATAACAATAAACAAACTTAGCAAAGCCGAACACTTTGTTTAACCCAGAGGTTTTGTTTTGTTTCCCTTCATTGGACAATATCGACAAATACTTATTTTGGATCATACTAGGTTTTGGACTAGGACTAAAAGCAAATACACTTTTTTTCAATTTAATCATCAATTTCAAGTTTTCATTTAATAAGGTTCAAAAGGATATACTAGTTATATACAAGGAGAAGATGGTTGTGGGGGGGGGGGGGGGTCAAGATATAACACAAATAAATTGTAGTAACTTATTTAATCGTGCTAACGTTTCGGCCAGAATTTCTAGCCTTCATCAGGGCTAAGAACAGAACAAGATAACAACCAATGAATACAGAAAATAAAAAATAAAATATAAACAGTATGACATAAAGTTAACAATTGTACAGAATGGAATTAATAAAATAAAGTGATGAAAGAAGTGAAAAATAAAATGTATACATTGGTAATTGAATAAGTAGGTAAAATAATATAATTAAGGAAGTGAATTAAAAATGAAGTTATATAATGCAAAGAAATATGAATATATTTATTAATAATTTACAGATTACACTATTATCACACAGTATTATTAACCTTCAGGCCAAGCATATAATTGATTTATTACAAACATTATTTTGGTCTAAACTCTTTTATTATTAAATTTCATGTCAAAGTTAATTGTATAATAGTATAGTATAGTAATATTAATTGTAATTGTGATAGTAACATAAAATTTACTTATATTATTCCTAAATTGATTTTGCTTAAAATGTCTGCATTTGGTTCGAATTTCTTGTCTGTTTTAAAATAAATAGATTCAAGTAGTTTTCTTTTTTGAACGTACTATTTTGTTCATGCACATTTTTGTTGGTCTTTTGATGCGTGATGCAACAGTGCTGTTTTATTGGGATCCTTCTCTTTGTTCCTTATATCACTGCTCTGCACTCGTATACGTATTCTATAACAAAACATTTGTTTTAGTTTTACTTTTATATATACCCAAATCCACTTTTTTCTAACCTGGCTTCTCCTTCATTACCTAATAATCCTCCTAGGCGTCTGAAAAGAAGATGGCCTCGAGATCTTCTCCTCTAGAAATGTTATTGGAGTTCTATCAGTGGGTAGATTCTCCACATGTTTTTATCATGTCACTATGTCACCTACAGCAAATTTACTTGTTGTATATATGTGTATAAAGTTGTAAATATCAATAAATAAATTATTTAAAAAAAACAAAAAAAACCCTTATATATATATAGCTCGACAATTTAAACAAGGAATTATTTTTATCAATCAGGAATGATTTTGGGTTAATTTATTTTTGTTTTTTACGGGTGCGGTCAAACGAACTTAGTAATACAACTTTTATTATGAGCTAACGTTTTGCCACATTTTGCAGGGCTTCATCAAGTATTACAGAATGGAGGTGAGCATAGGAAGAAATTATTAAGCATAAGAATCATTAAGCACATGAATCAATTATTGAGCACAAGAATCATGTTTGTGCTTATCCCTATTCAGTAATACTGATTTTGATCTTGATTTTATGTATTATACACGGTCAATCGACAATATTGCAATAATATATAATAATTCTAATTTTCAAAAACAATTGCGCTATCACTTTAGAAAAATATCAATTATTCTCAACATATCCTTCCACTCAGGAATGGAAACAGGCCCTGTTTGGTTTTATTTGTTGAAAACAGTTTTTATTTTCTTATAGTTTTATCTTTTATCATCTATATGGTGTGGTCAGCATAAATTACACAAATAAACAAAAACTTATCCATTTGAGCCGACGTTTCGACCTGGATTTCAGGCCTTCATCAGTGCTAAAAAAACAAAAAGAGATAAGCATCAATTAGAGAAACATAACAATAAAAGAAAATAGTAAGTATATATATGTATTACAATGAAAGAAAAAAAAAATGTAACAATGGATAAAAAATTATATGTATATAAAATTTGCCCAACTAATAGCTCTTTGATAATTATTATATGATCTTTATGATGAGAATGACGTTATAGATGTAGCAAATACTTCATAAATAGAGATACATATTTTGATGATTTAAATTAATAATTTTTTTTCCCTTCAACTTCTAGTATGATGAGGAAGGAAAATCTAGTTAGAAAAAAAAAATACATATATTGAGAAGGTGTTATAAGGTCAGATTACAGGAAAAAAAGGAAACCTGGCATTAGAGTGATGAGAAATTCCGTTGAAATGGTGAGGAAAAGTAAAAACATTTCCTCCATGGAATTGAGCCAGGGTATATTTCAATTAACCTCCGGGAAATGCGATACAGGCTTCGGGAGTTTCTGAAATTTAATTGATAAATATTTTGTTACCTGGAAAACAATATTACCTAATGTTAATTACGATGTTATTATTGTTTATTAAAAAAAAACAAATCCTTATTATTTTAATCTAATTAATTATACATACATACATTTCGGATATAGCCAAATATTCAAGAAAGAATTTAAATATTACTATCTGCTACAACGTTGTTGGGCGATAAGTAAAAGTGATAACTTATCACATATATACTAAAATTAAAAAAAAAAAATAAATTAAGAACAAAGAAAAAATAATTTACATAAAAATAAATAAAATATCTACCTAAATATATATAAAGAGAATAATAAATAAAATAAACATAATCAAACTATGTACACGATAGTTTCTCACGTCTTTGTCCAAATATTCCTGATCCTTTTTTTTTATATATATACTGATGGATCAAAGTCTGACGAATCTAGAGCATCCTCTTTCATCACAAACAACTCAACCCATAAAATAAAACTGCATAAATTATGCAGTGTATATACAGCTGAATTACATGCAATAGCCTCAGCACTCCACTTCTCCATGACAGTAACGAATACTAACATAATTATCATTACCGACTCTTTAAGTTCACTAAAAGCCATGAAGATCATTTACCCGAAACACCCGGCGATCATAAAAATTCACAATTATACCAACATGCTTGAAAACTTGGGAAAAACTGTTCCGGGAAAAACTTTCCGGGTCACGTGGGGATCACTGGAAATGAACTGGCGGACATTGCAGCTAAACAAGCACTTGCTCTTCCAGGTCAGGACACGGCCATTCTGACACCACAAGAAATAAGTCTTCCAATGAAAAATGAGATATTATCTAGTTGGCAAGCCATGTGGGATGAAAGCCCGCCAAGCAAATTAACAAATATCAAAAAAACCACTAAACCATGGACCGCATCAAACCGTTCCAATCGCAGGGAGGAGGTAGCTATTGCCAGATTGAGAATAGGTCATACAAGTTTAACTCATAGATATCTGATCAGTAAGCAGCCACCTCCAAAATGTCAATACTGCAACAGTGTTCTTACGGTCAGTCACATACTTGAGAAATGTCATTTTTATTCTGCGAACTTGAGTAGATTGGGAGTAGGACCGAGTGTATCGGATGCTCTGAATTATGACCAGAAGAACGTGGAAATGGTCTTAGTTTTCTTAAAAAGGAATGCCCTTTTGAATAAGATTTAAACCAGAAAATCTGTTATACGAAGAATAAACTCAATAACAAACAAAACAATTTTATCACACGAGTTTCGCTTACCACCTAAAATACGTCCCCAAATTTTGTGTAGATTGGAGGACTTGTGTTGAAGTTATTACTGTTTTTTTGATTTTCAAAAAAAAAAGTGGCAAGTCTCAAAAAATTTGTATATTTTTTAAAAAAGGTAGTAATAACGAATGTAAATAATAAAATGATATTGAATATAAACTTTGTTTCTCCCAAGAATACAAAGATAGTTATACAAAAAGATAATGAAATTAAAATGAAATCGTTTAAGTCGGGTGTCTCTATTTTTCCTTTAGTTATTCATAAAATAATTCTGTGTTTTTTAATTATTTATTATTTCTAACAATGAGAACTGGTATTTTTTTCTAATTAACAAAATTGAAGGCCCTTTAGAGGAAGATATTTTCAAAAATTGGTCAGTTAAGCCCTCTCATACTATTTCAATTAGGATAAGATCTAGATGATATTAAAGAATATTTAATTTTACACTGACATGGCGGTTTTAATCAAAATCGTTCGAGCTATTTTTGAACATATAGAAAAAAAATTGAAAATAAAGCATTGCGTAAAATATTAGAACCTATCTGGGAAATTGATAAGGCTACACTACCTCCGGTGAACAGCCGGTAAATATGATCCATGTTATAGCACAAGATGGGCGTATAAAGTTATAGGTATAGTAAACAACGTATGAATAAAAAGTGAATAGTAAAAGTGATGGGTAAGCGTCAGAGCGGTAGACCGAAGCGTAGATGGGAGGATTGCATCAAAGCTAATCTGGACAAATGTGTGTAGCCAGACATTTTTGTATCGGCATCGAACCTTTGGATTCACTAAGTGTTTATTATTATTTATTTAAGCTAGAATGAAGTGTGTGCATCTTTTGACTGGATTAGGAAGGGTAGTATACAAGGGTTATAGTGGTGTCAGTTCCGTGTTTGCTAAAACTTTCTTAATTAGCTATTGGTCATAATAAATAACTAAAAAATAAAATAAAATGAAAGTTGTTTTGTAACAATTTTCCAAAGAGGTTTAGAAAGACTGTTGTTAGTAAATAATAGATTTCAAAGAGGAGTTTGCCGGCGTTTATTGAGTTTAACGCCCTCTTGTATCTCGACTGGGAAAGTGTGGGTTGTTATCCTTTAGAAGTTTTCTTATAGCGGATTCGTTTACTCCTTTATAAATCTACTTCTAGAAGGGCGTATGAATATTAAACCGGCCCAGTGGAGTATGAAATGATGGGTGATTTCAAAGTTATATTTACAGCTTTAAGTTTTACTGCCCAATCGTATATTCATTTATGTCTTTTGACATTATTACTTTATAGGCATTTTTAGTGCAATGCCCTACATGGTTTATTTAATTAGTAGGAATAATACATATTAATACTTCAGTGATTAGTATATTGCTGCTTATTTATGTCTTGAGAGGTCGGTAAAAATAGAATAAGTCCGAAAATGTTCAGTTTAGAAGCTATAAAAGTTTTATTTTTATTATAGTTCTTTATTATCAGATATGCCTGGTTGGCCTTACGTGTTTCTTATTATAACAATTGAATTTGCTTTTAACAATCGATTATATTGATTAAGCCTCACTCATATCAATTGTATTTCATTCATATATATTAATTGACCGTATATTACAAATTATGAAGAAGATGGTCAAAAGAAAACAAAACATAGTTAACAATTGTTTATTTTCTAACATTTCGCCCCACTTTTTAGAGCTTTATCAGGGCTAAAACAACTAAATATAGCAATTAATATTAAATAGACAATGATAAGAATATTAAAAAAAAATGGCGCAAACTATTACTATTTAGGTTACTATTAATCTCACAGTTAGTGTATTTTTTTTTTATATTCTTATCATTGTATATATTATTTTATATTAATACTGTTTTATGTCTTCTTTTCTTTCATTTGCATATAATTTTCTTTTCACTTATATTTACATAATTTTAACCCTACCTTTATTTACCTTTTTGTATCTTATTATCCTAATATGTCATAATGTTTTAGGTAAATTAAGGTAGAGTTAAAAAAAAAAGAAATGAAATAGTATTAATATAAAATAGGCAATGATAAGAATATATATATAAAAAAAAAGGCAAATTATTACTATTTAGGTTACTATTAATCTCACAGTTTGCGTATTTTTTTTCTATTCTTATCATTGTCTATTTTATATTAATACTGTTTTATGTCTTTTTTTTCATTCATTTGCATATAATCTTCTTTTCACTTATATTATGTATGATTTTGTTTTCATTTATATTTACATAATTTTAATCCTACCTTATTTTACCTTTTTTGCATCTTATTATCCTACTATGTGATAATATTTTTAGATTCTTTTTTGTATCTTCTTAGCCCTTATGAAACTCTACAAAGTGGGGCGAAACGGGGGAAAATAAATAGTTCTGAATTATTTTTTGATTTATTTTGACCACGACCCTGACCCCGCATCTTCTTCATAATTTATATTTCATTTAATTTTTTTTAGCTTTGCTATCATTTATTGATAAATGGTAACTGTTGTGAGAGCGGGCGGCAAGGCGTTGTGCTACTAACGCCAAGGGCTCAGGTTCAAATCCACCTGTGGCAGATATTTACTTTTTGTTTCCAACCCTCATGAACTGTATACCCTTTAGGTAAAAATCTAATAATTGAACGTGATTCTAGCCAAATCACCTCCTCGCACAATCCCTGGTCTCTTAACAGTACTTCCTTACAAAGTACTGCTCTGATACATCCCTGACCCTCCTAGTTTGTGGCGGTAAAGTTTTTGAAAGTTTTACCCAATTTTGAGATTTTTACAGAATGTTTTTTTTTTTTTTTAGGCACAATTCTTATTTTTTTTGTACTGGTTACTATGAAAAAATACGTCTATTTTTGAAAAATAATTTTGGGTGTTTCCTTTGACAGACACCTGATGCTACCTTGCCACTACTATTTAAGAACAAGCAGGTTAGGACCAAGTCTCATAGGCTAAATAACCTGCTCACTTCTTCTAATATTTCTCTGTACCTCAAATTAATGATCTACAAAAGTGTGCCGAGGCTGTGACCTGCCCTACGGAGCACCTACGCTGACCAACATAGCACCTTTAACAGCAAAGAGGCTCCTACTGTTTCAGAGCGGTATAATAAAACGTATACTGAGATATACTTCACTTCAAAAAAGCAAAGACGCACCACATATATATGACATTTGAACTACCGACTGTGACAAAATTTAAATAGATGTGACATATCAAAATTGTTGACAGCCTTCAGTACTGTGCAAACCCATTGGACCCGATCTTGTGTGTCATCCACACGTTTGTGATCAGTCCATATTGTTTCAGAACTGCTAACAGATATATATTTGTGCTCAATGTTTTAATTGATTTAAGATTTTTTACCAACGATCAGAGTCAACGATTAAGTGTAATGATAATGATAATTTATTTTACAATTCTACTAATTGGGTGTAAGTACATTGTTTAAAATGTTGTTAATTAACTTTTGCGTTGTATTTTTTTCTTTGCCAAACACTGGCTGCTGTCGGTTTCAGTTTAAAAAATTACAATGACGGGCTATTAACCTCTACGTAAACCTTCCTTTAATGTGCGTGGCTGGTTCCTTTATGGCTTCACTTTTACTTTTGAAGAATAGTAGGATTATGCCACACCCCTGGTGTGGATACTGGGATTTGTTGTTTCGTTCTTTATTTGCCAAACATTTGCAGGTATTTTCGAATTGCGGCAAATAGCTAATCTGTGTATTCGGCTTAATTAAGCTGAATTGGTAAAAAAAAAAAAAATTCGGCGTAATGTTATTATTTTCCGACGTATTAAAATATTGGTTCATAATATTCCTACTAATTACTATTCAATAATTAACTGGTTGTTTATTATAATTTTTTTTGTTTTAGGTAAGTCAGTTTTTCTCCATATTGTGTATTTCAACTGTTGGAATAGCAAGGATTCGTAAGTAATGGCTAATTTATGCATGGATATTAAGCATTATGCTAAGTTTTCTTTTCTGAGGCAGGTAGTTAACATCAACATATTAAACTAAAGATCATGAATAGCCCTTTTATCAGGATGTCACTAGACTTTGCCTGGGTTTTAGGCCTTAATTGCCATGGTGGAGTTTCTACAACCTTAATTACTCCAGAGAGGTTTGGTAATCTTGGAAAAACCTTCTATACTGTCCAACCGTGCCACTCTCTTTAAGTATCTGGAGAATCCTTCATCGTCCCGGAATTTAAAAAAATTAAGGATATCTGAAAATAACGTAATGCCCACGTAGTTGATCGTCTGGACATAAAATAACCTAACTTTAACGTAAAACAAAAAAATAAAGAAAGAAAGAAACTTAAACCTAAATAAAGATAAGCAAACAACAGTTTAGAAGTTTAAAGTATTAAAATTTGTTTATATAGGTGTAATTTACAAATGGAGGTCATATTCGTTAAGGAACAGAAGGACCTGACACCAATGTTATTGAACAAAAATGTTATCTCGAACTTAAAGGATAACCAAACTAGAATTAGTTAATGTGTCACCCTACAACTGAAAACAATTACTTATATTTTTACTAGGCAAAAATTCGTTGTAATTGACGTTGATTAATTCCAACTTCGCGGGCAAACCCGCCCCAATAAGACCCCCCTGTAGCGGTGGTCCTATTTCATTTTTGAAATATTTGCTTAAAACGGGAAGAGGAGACTTGAGATTGTGTAATCGAGTCATATCTAAAAAGCACCTCCAATTGGAAAAGGACGTGAAACCCTCCAATCCCGCCCTCCGTGGTAGCCTTACTGATCTCACATTTCAAACAGACAATTATAACGAGACGGTTGGTCAATGTACGGCATGTCACAATCTCACAAGAGGAGATCATAACACAAAATAAAAGGCCGTCCTTCCCGATCAGACCTATCCCACTAAGACCCCCAGGAAACGACAGTTCTTTATCACTTTTGAAATATTTGCTTAAAGCGGGAAGGGGAGACTTGATATAGTGTAATCGCGCCATATTTAAATAGCGCTTAAAATTAGAAAAAGGCGTGAATATCTATATCTATAATATCTATACATATTATTATACATATTACATATTATGTGTTTGTATTTCTTAGTGGAAGTAGTATTGATTTAAAGATCTAGAAAATGTTTTGGTATTTTATCGTTAATCTACGTCATAACTGGAAATGAAATTTATTTAGCCAGTTGAAGGACACTTATCATAAATATTAACAGTAAGGCACGATTCTGTTTTGAATATTCACGAAATCACATCACGCGTATGATTCCTTGAACATGTATGCTTGCATGTTATGGCCCCATTGCATTAAACATTAAAATTAATATAATGTTTTTAAAATGCGATTTGTCAATAATTTGATAATGCAGCTAGACCAGTTTTCAGTTTTGCAGGATCAGTTTAACAATACGGTAAAACCCCTCTTAATCGACACTCCGGAAAAGCACACCATAAAGGAAAAAAAACACTTGTAAAACAATAAGCAAAAATTTATTTTATTAGTTTAATTCAGATATTCCCCGGGTTTCATTAATGGTAAAATGTTGGGATATATTAATAGGAGAAGTTTGTCGAGGGGTGCGGTCAGCAAAGAACAACATAAATAAACAGAACCATATTTATATATTTTATGCCGACGTTTCGACCTGAGTTTCAGGTCTTCATCAGGGCTATAGAACAAAAGAGATAACAACAACATTTAGAGAAACATACAATTGAAAAGGAATAGTATACAAACAAATTATACAAAATATTGAATTAAGTCATAAATGATAAAAAATTGATAACTGATAATTGAATAGTAAAATTTTTTTTAATTGATTGATAATCGTGGAATTAGATGGTAGTAGATTGAAAACAGTGACAGATGAAATATAATATCATGTAGGTAAGAAGATATGTATAATAGAAGATATGCAAGTAGTGTCTAAAAAACTGAAAAAATAAATAAATAAATTGAATCTACAAATTGAACCCTATGACAGACAATGAAAAACAGTGAGTGGCTTATATCTGAATGACAGTGTGAGTATTAACTTATATACCTATACTAAAAATATATGTTGGGATGTCGTTGGGATATATTATTCGAATTAATGGGTATCGCTGGTATGACTGGTTTGGACTATATTTGAATGGATTTGGAATAAATTAAATATGGTAAAAAGTGAAAATAAAACCTCTGTTGGGGCGAGGGGGGTTTCGTGAATGAAAAAAACCTAACCTCTTTCCCAGAAAAACTGTTCGGTGATTCGGGTAAAACAAATTATAAAAAAACGAAGGACCTGAAATGAAAATCACAATAACCAAATAATAAAGAAAATTAAAGAATAAAAAACCTTCCAAGTGATACACAAATTTAATTAAATTAGAATATAAACAAATAAAAAAATGAACTGTTTCTTATGTTACAAAAAAAATTATGAGTTTGGAGTAAAAAAAAAAAAAAATTGATATAAATGTAAAACAAAAAAAAACTAATTGTTTTTACACAAAAATAATTAGTTAATTAGAAACAAACAGAATGGGAGAAAAAAAGTCACTCACAGTGGATGGCCGGGGGGTCGATATGGGCATATCAATTATATTTCTCACTTCCACTCTCATAAAATGCGGTTGTCGAGTCGATATGTTGGGTGAGGGGCACTAGTAAGGTGAACCCCGAGAACCAAGTAGTCTGGTGAGTTAGAAAGTCGGTGAGCCGGTGGGTGCCTCTTAACTCTGACTCAGCCTCTAGACTCCGGATTTTTTAAATAAAAATAAAATTTTTTATTTTTATTTATTTAATTAATGTAATTTACAAC